>NC_041384.1:671084047-671087868 GCF_002162155.2 Triticum dicoccoides
GAGCACCCCCCGCACCCTCCCCTGCTCCACCGCCGCCGCCGATGATATTTTCAAATAACAAATTTGATGATATTTTTTAAAAAATTATTACTGTTTTTATAAAAAAATATTACTATTTCATATTCATATTCATTTTTTAAAAAATAATAATAAAAAAGTGTAGACTACAATTGTTGTTAAACAACAATTATTACTGTTTGTATAAAAAAAATATTACTGTTTCATATTCATATTCATATTCATTTTTTTAAAATAAAAAAAATCTTACTTATGGCGCACGGGTGGCTGGTGCGCCATTGCTATCTAAAAAAACATTCTAATGGCGCACCGCCTGGGGGTGCGCCATTAGTAATCTTCCCCCATCCATACACTTCGTCCCTCCCTCGTCCCTCTCCCTCTTGCCAGATCGACACTTCCTTCCTCTCCCTCCACCGCGCCGCTCCCTCCCTCCACCGCGCCACCGCCGCTGCCCCGACCCACGGTGCCGCCGCCGCCTCCCTCTCCCCTTCCTCCCCCTCGAGCGCCGCCTCCCCCTCGAGCCCCACCTCCCCCGCGAGCACCGCCTCCCTCGCCTCCCTCGAAACCCTAGAAACCTGCCGGAGATTTGGAGCCTCCGAGCCGCCGGAGACTTGGAGCCTCAGAGCCGCCCCAAGTCCACCAGGAGAGGAGGCCCCACGTCCACCAGGAGAGGAGGCCCGCGACCTCCCTGCCGTCTATCCCCGCCTCCCCCAAGCTCGCTGTCTCCGCCCTCCGTCGTCGCCGCTCCGGCCACCACATCATCGTGGTCAGGTAACCCTCCTCCCTCTGCCTCTCTTCTCCTCTCTTCCTCCTCTCCTCCCTCCCGGCCATGCCCTCTTCTTCTCTCTTTTGCTAGGGACTGTTCCAAGCGCCACACTATCAGTGAATCCCCTAAATCTACTTACTCTGATCGTTAACAATGTAGTGTTTGTCTGAAGAGACTAAAGTTCAGTATTGCCATGGTTACTTTGTTAATTTTAGTGTCAGTGTTCATATTAGATGTATATAGTTGTATACTGTAATTATAGGAAGGCTCCCCTGTTAGCATGATTTTATTTCTGCACTTTTTTGTGTGGAGTTGAGTAGTGTGATGGTGGGTTTCTTATTATTGCGCTGTATGTAGAGTATCGTGTTGATTTTGGTGCCAGCGTTCGTGTAGTACTCTGCATTAATAAATCTATGAGCTGAGATACATATCTCTAACAATGTACTGTCTATCTGAAGAGACTAAAGTTCAGTATTGAAACTGACAGCATAGCATGGATGGAATTCACTGCTAAAAATCACCTCTCGAATTTAGTGTGGTATTTGTCCATGGTATTGAAACTGATAGCATAGCATGTATTTGTCCATGGTTTGTATCATGCATACTGGATTGTGAAAACCATTAATTTAATACTAGTATTTTTTTATGCAAGGGTTCTCATCAGTGACATAGTTTTGGTCAATCATTGTCTTGAGGTTGCCAGTGGGGAAGTTGTTTCTTCCCAGCGAACCTTGATGGACTGGTCGTGAGTAGCTGCTGTTGAAGAGTGAACGTTGGCCTGTCGAATCTTTTGACCTCGGGTTGGGCTTGATTGGTAGAGTATTAGAACTGAGAAAAATGTACAAATGTTAGGTGTGATTAAGGCAGTAAAGATGGAGTATGGCTGCTGGGTAATCTGTGTTTGGCTGTATAGTCCTTTTTCAATGTGTTTTGTTCTCCTTCGCTCCTGTTTTTTCGGTTATGAGCTCTCAATGCTTGTGTAATATGATTGCTTTTGGGCTGTTTGAAGACATGTTGAATCGGGTTTATGTGTTATTTAGGACGAACTTCTTGCACTGCTGTTAAAGCCTAAATATATTGTTGCTGTTACGTTTATGTATACATATTGTTGGCCCATTTCATCCATGATGTCTTTTGGGATGTTTGAAGACTCTGTTATGTAGGTTGAATATTTCTTGCATTGTTGTTAAAGATGTTACCAGTCACATTTCTGTGTCCACATTGTTTTTGTATGTAATTAAAAATGTCAAATACACTACACTGGTTGTGACAATCTGTAACTTGCTTAATTAGGATGAGTTTTTTGTTCTTCATTATAGTGTATACATCTAATTCAGTAAAAAAATAATAGGCATCACCTTCTGTGTAAAAAGATGTCTGAACCTTGTCTATGCCATTGGAAGAGAAATTTACAGGATGCATAGATTTCTTTACTTCTGTTGCATTGGAGGTTCATCTTGTCTTGAGGCAAACAAATCAGCGTTGGAGGCTCATCTTTGAGGCTCATCTTTATTACATATCAGAACTTGTAAACAAATCTGTGAAAGACTTGTAAAGTTGCTGGGTTTTGTCTCCGACCATCGTGTCGTGATGAATTTGCAGGTACCCCGAGAGGCCCTTGAGTTTGCCGGAATGTCGATTAACTGTCGTTCCGGCGAATTCGGGTACTCCATATGTCCTGTTTTCAGCAAAGGTCATGCTGAAATTTTCCGTGAATTTTAGCATGACTTTGCTAAAAATAGGACATATGGGGTACTTGTGACTAATGCCTGTTATCATGCATGTTTTATGATCTGTTGTAAGGGTACTAATTGGTCTCTTCTGCTGCTTATCAGAGATGGCGGGAAGCAGCCACCGCCGCTCTGCGACACCGCAGTATGAGTTGGATGCTTCCGAGTTCTTCACTATCATACTTGAGACTTCAGTATCATCCATGACGCAGGTATATAAAACAAGAGATCTCCCCTTCACCCATCTCATTATGATATCTGTTGTTTGCTACATCACTCATTGTCCCAAACTTTAGAGGCTGCCTGACAGTTTTATGAACATGTTGATGGGTGAAGATCCGCCAAATAATGTGAAGCTGCGACAGGCCGGCAGCGGGTTTCACGGGCTGTGGGATGTGGAGTTGGTGATCAAGAAGGGCCACATGTACTTGTCTCGTGGGTGGGAGAAGTTCTACCGTGCCTACGACCTGCGGCTGGGGTACTTCCTTCTCTTGAGGTACGACGACAACGCCACCATGCTCATCGTGAAGGTGTTCAACGCGACTATGTGTCGCATGCGCTACGCTGAAGATTATGATACCGGTACGTTCTGCCTCTTCTTATTCCTCTACATTTGGCTTTGTCTCACATCGATTGTTAACGGTCATTGTTGCATTTGGACAAGTAATGGGAGCAGCAGCAGTGACAATGGCTACAGCCAAAGCAGCAGCGACTATGGCTGTAGCGAAAGCAGCAGTGATTCTGGCTGTAGCAAAAGCAGCAGCGATTCTGGCAGCAGCATAGACAATAAGAAGGATGATCCGGACTGGAGTGCGGGAGAAGAGGAGCAGAGTGGGGATGAGGAGCTGCAGGATGACGATGGGCATCAGGCTAAGGATGACCTAGCGCTGGTGGTGGCTGACCAAGGGCAAGAGATGGTGGTGGCTGACCATGGGCAAGAGATGGTGGTGGCTGACCATGGGCAAGAGATGGAGGTGGCTGAGGATGACCTAGCGATGGTCGTGCCTGAAGGTGGCCTCGCGATGGTGGTGGTGCTTGACAATGACCACGCATCGGTGGTGGCGCCGGCGATCCCACAGCTGGGCGACATGACCACGCCAATTGAGGTAGAAGACTACATCCCACTGCCTCCACCGCCTCCACCGCCTCGCCGCTCTTGGCGCATCAGGCTGAGGAAGGAGAAGGAGAAGAACAATGCATGAGAACTGAACTTTGTCAGGTATGTCAGATCTCCAAAATGATATATATATATATATATATATATATATATATATATATATATATATATATATATATATATATATATA
>NC_041384.1:671088382-671094972 GCF_002162155.2 Triticum dicoccoides
TACCTAAGTTGGCTCTAATATGCTAACTTAGAGCTTATATGCTTAGTTTCCTATAGGTTAGCTCCAAAATAACTTATGTTAGCACACAAAATGATCAAGTTTACATAATAAGCTTATAGTCTTTTTCTTATTCTTCTTCTTTTCCAAAATGACATAGGTTAGCTTCATTTTACCTAAGTTAGCTCTAATATACTAACTTAGAGCTTATATGCTTAGTTTCCTATAGGTTAGCTCCAAAATAACTTATGTTAGCACAAAACGATCAAGTTTACATAATAAGCTTATAGTCTTCTTCTTATTCTTCTTCTTTTTCAAAATTGTTCTTATTCTTCTTCTAGTGTTCTTCTTCTTCTAGTGTTCTTCTAGTCTTCTTCTTTTTCTTCTTCTAACTTCTTGTTTATCATTTTGCAGATTTGATTTAATTCACAGAAGCTTGCATGGATGGAGTGCTTCTTTTCCATTTGTGTTTTTATTTTGTATCAATGTGAAACTTTTGTGAATTGATGGATAACGGTGTTGGATGAACAATGTGAAACTTTTGTAATATGTAACGATGGAACTATGTGTTGGCTATGTATGTATATATGATGGAACTTGTGTGTTGGCTATGTATGTTATATGGATGTTTGTTGTATATATATGTGTTGGATATCTCATAGGTGAAATAGTGACCTGAGATTAAGAAGAAAATAAAATAAAAAATTGTTACTAATGGCGCACTACCATGTGGTGCGCCATTAGTATAGCAGACACTAGTGGCGCACCATGGGCAAAACTAATGGCGCACTGCCTGGTGCGCCATTAGTATACCAGATACTAATGGCGCACCAGCGGTGCGCCATTTGTAATAAATACTAGTGGCGTGGTACTAATGACGCACCGGTGGTGCGCCATTAGTAGGCAAAATCGATGCGCCATTAGTAGGCCTTTTCCTAGTAGTGTACTGACCCCATGATAGCGGAGGCCCTTGCAGTTCGGGATGGAGTATTTTTTGCAAATCTCAGAGGGTTCACGCGTGTGGTGGTAGAGACTGACAGCCTGGAGGTGGTTAACCTCTGGAACACTCGCCACAACAGTCGTTCAGTTGTGGCACCAGTTCTCTTAGAAATTGAAGAGCTTTCTGCTAGTTTTCTTTCTTTTGTAATCCAACATGTAAGTAGATCAGCCAATGGCCCAGCTCATCTTTGTGCAAAACGTGCTTGCACGGTGACTGGTACCGAAAGCTGGCTTACGGAGACTCCCAGCTTCCTGATCAGCAGCCTCATTGCTGACTGTTCAGAGAACGCTTTTGTCTAAATAAAGCTCTAAATTCCCTGCAAAAAAATTGCCAAAGCAAAAAAAAAATTCATCTTTGTTTATATTTTAGCGGTACTTCTTAGTAGCATTAGATAATTGTCTATGTGTTGCAACAGAATAAAAACATTTTTAGTATGTTAGGCCATGATTTATCTGTTCATATAAATATGATATTGTAAATAAGTATTACTAAATCATGTCCATTATTTACGTACTTAAATAATTTTATATTTTATTTGGTAATACTTATTAACTTACCAAATAAGGCACAGGTTTATATGATAAGAACCTATTGGCTTGCCAAATAAAAAATTTATTTTACTTTTTTCAGAAAAATATTTTACTTGGTTTTTTTAGGGGTAAATATTTTACTTGGTAAGTCAATAAAAGGTGACGCAAGGCGACTCTCCCTATCTCCTCTCGTCTTCCCCACTCCCTCGCAGCCAAATAAAATAGAAAAACGTTAACCGGCAACAGTCAGATATTTGAGGGTTCCCAGCGAACTACCTTTTGGTCCTTGGATGGAAAACACGGATCTTAAATCACTTAAAGTAGCCATGTCATGTTTCTTTTTTGGTTTATTGTGAACTCGTTGGTCCTGAAGGAACTACTCACACGTCGTCATGGAGGCAGCAAGGTTGATGAAGATAGCCTCCCTAATGGTTTCCTTCTCGGGTAGAGTACCGTAAAAGGCCTTCAGATGGGATCGCGAAAGAATAGAGAATTGCGGCGACGGAAGAATTATTTCGGGTCACGCTTCGAGGGGTTTGGAATATTTATGAATTTATAGGCCAGAAATCAGGGCAAACGAAGCATGAGGGGCCCCACAAGCTTGCCCGGTGCGCCTACCCCCTTGGGCGCGCACCTGGGCTCGTGGCCCCGTTGTGTGTCTTTTGGTCTCCCCTTGAAGCTTGTAAGGTCTCTTATGTTCCAGAAAAATCAGCGTAAAGTTTCATCGTATTTGGACTTTGTTTGGTATGATTTTTCTACGAAACAAAAATACATGCAAAAAACGAACTAACACTAGGCACTAAGTTAATAGGTTAGCTTATAAAATAATATAAAATGGCATATAAACATACAAAAGTGATAATATAATAGCATGAAATAATCAAAAATTATAGATACGTTGGAAACGTGTCTGATATGCATAATTTTGTAGCCGGACATGCATTGTTGTGTAGATCACTTGTCGGATATACATAATTTTGTAGCCGGATAGATATTCATAGTTTTGTAGACGGGCATGCATAGTTGTGTAGATCACTTGTCAGATATCAATAGTTTTGTAGACAGATATGTATGGACAATTTTGAAGCCCGATTTGCATAGTGTTGTAAGTGGATATGCAATGTTTTTGTAGTGGATATGCATTGTTGACAATGTTTTCTTAGTAGCCTTCTCCTGTGCATAGAGTGTTCAAGAAGTTGGATAAGAAAAACTTCACCATCATGCATTGTTGGCTGAAGTTAAATGGACAACCCAAGTGAAACCTATACATTGCCAAGACCGTCGCCCAAGGCACCGAGGAAGAAACTGGTGACCCAACCGACCCAACAAAAGAACCGCCCAAAGAAGGTTAGAAGAGAGTTTCGAGAAAAGAAGTGGGAGGATGTAAGGGCGAAGAGAGAAGGTGCGGCGGCCAAGATGACAGAGAGATTCGAAGACATCTTGACAAAGAAGGAGGAGGCATACGTCAAGCACGCCAACATCAAGAAGGAAAAAAGGCGGAGAGGTTTAACTTGCTGATAGAGGCGACCGAGAAGAAGCTCAAGCTCGAAAAGAAAAGTGCCATGATTGAAGAAAAGAAGGTGGAGATCGCGGCCGCTTCAGAGGACGCAAAGACGCTCGCCTTGAAGGTGGCTGATTTTGATGGTGACACAAGAATGACCGTGCAAGCCTTCTGTTTCAAGATGTTGTAGCGACAGAAGGATGAGCTGGAGACGGCGGAGCAGGAGGAGATGAAGACGGCGGAGAACACTGGTAGAAAAAGAGGCTTCCGTCCAGCCCCATTAGTCGCGAAAGTGTAGGAACCGCGACTAATGAAGTCTTTAGTCGCGGTTCGGCAGACGAACCGCGACCAAAGGCCTGGGCCCAGGGCGCTCGGTGGCCAGCTGGTGCACGTGAGGGGCTTTAGTCGCGGTTGGCCAGGCCAACCGCGACTAAAGGTGCGCAAAGGCCTTTAGTCGCGGTTGGCCAGGCCAACCGCGACTAAAGCTCCTCCCCTATATATACCAGTTCAGCACACTCACTTAGCCATTTGGTGCCACTTCTCTTCACAAGCTTCACAAGGGGGTGTAGGTTTGCTTTTGGTTCCTCTTATGCACACAAGGTGTTTGATGAAATACCCTAAGAGGGTGAAACAAACATGATATGAAGTGTTGGAGCCACACTTGAGGTTCCTCATTTATTTTTGCCTCCTCGATCGCGGTTAGCAACTTGAACCTTTCATGCATGTGTGTCATTGATAAAATATGCATGTGTGCAGTTCATTGTTTAATTTATATTGTTTGTAGCTAGTTAGTTTAACAAATGCATGATGGTTAATTATATATTTTATATTATAATAATGCAGATGAATCGGCAATGGATGTACGGTAACCGACTCTCCGGCGAGTTCACTACGGGTTTGAAAGATTTCCTCGTAGTGGCTAATGCGAACAAGCAGGGGGGTTTTGTTATCTGTCCATGTGTTATCTGTAAGAATCAGAAGGGTTACTCTTCCTCAAGAGATGTTCACATGCATCTGCTTCGGCACGGTTTCATGCCAAGCTATAATTGTTGGACCAAGCATGGAGAAAGAGGGGTTATAATGGAAGAAGATGAAGAAGGGGATGATTTCATCGATGAAAGCTATCTTGCTCAATTCGGTGATACTTTCATGGAGGATGCTGAAGGTGAAGGGGAAGGTGAAGAAGAGGCACGTGATGATCCCGTTGATGATCTTGGTCGGACCATTGCTGATGCACGGAGACGCTGCGAAACTGAAAAGGAGAGGGAGAATTTGGATCGCATGTTAGAGGATCACAGAAAGGCGCTGTACCCCGGATGCGATGATGGTCTGAAAAAGCTGGGCTGCACACTGGATTTGCTGAAATGGAAGGCAGAGGCAGGTGTAGCTGACTCGGCATTTGAAAACTTGCTGAAAATGTTGAAGAATATGTTTCCAAAGGATAACGAGTTGCCCGCCAGTACGTACGAAGCAAAGAAGGTTGTCTGCCCTCTAGGTTTAGAGGTTCTGAAGATACATGCATGCATCAACGACTGCATCCTCTACCGCGGTGAATACGAGAATTTGAATGAATGCCCGGTATGCACTGCATTGCGTTATAAGATCAGAGGCGATAACCCTGGTGACGATGTTGAGGGCCAGAAACCCAGGAAGAGGGTTCCCGCCAAGGTGATGTGGTATGCTCCTATAATACCACGGTTGAAACGTCTGTTCAGGAACAAAGAGCATGCCAAGTTGTTGCGATGGCACAAAGAGGACCGTAAGTCGGACGGGGAGTTGAGACACACCGCAGATGGAACGCAATGGAGAAAGATCGACAGATGGTTCAAAGATTTTGCAGCTGACGCAAGGAACATAAGATTTGCTCTAAGTACGGATGGCATGAATCCTTTTGGCGAGCAGAGCTCCAGCCATAGCACCTGGCCCGTGACTCTATGCATCTACAACCTTCCTCCTTGGTTGTGCATGAAGCGGAAGTTCATTATGATGCCAGTGCTCATCCAAGGTCCGAAGCAACCCGGCAACGACATCGATGTGTACCTAAGGCCATTAGTTGATGAACTTTTACAGCTGTGGGGTGGTGTCCGTGTGTGGGTACAAACAAGAGGAATTTGACCTACGAGCGTTGCTTTTCGTAACCATCAACGATTGGCCTGCTCTTAGTAACCTTTCGGGACTGTCAAATAAGGGATACAATGCATGCACGCACTGCTTACATGAGACTGAAAGTGTACATTTGCCAAATTGTAAGAAGAACGTGTACCTTGGGCATCGTCGATTTCTTCCGAAAATTCATCCAGTAAGAAAGAAAGGAAAGCATTACAACGGCAAGGCAGATCACCGGCCGAAGCCTGCGGAACGCACTGGTGCTGAGGTATTTGATATGGTCAAGGATTTGAAAGTCATCTTTGGAAAGGGTCCTGGCGGACAATCAGTTCCGAAGGGAGCTGACGGGCACGCAGCCATGTGGAAGAAGAAATCTATATTCTGGGAGCTAGAATATTGGAAAGTCCTAGATGTCCGCTCTGCAATCGACGTGATGCACGTTACGAAGAATATTTGCGTGAACCTCCTAAGCTTCTTGGGTGTGTATGGGAAGACAAATGATACAAAGGAAGCACGGCAGGACCAGCAACGTTTGAAAGACCCTGATGACCGACATCCGGAATGGTTTCAAGGTCGTGCCAGCTACGCTCTGACCAAAGAAGAGAAGGTCATCTTTTTTGAATGCCTGAGCAGTATGAAGGTCCCGTCTGGATTCTCGTCCAATATAAAGGGAATAATAAACATGGCGGAGAAAAAGTTCCAAAACCTGAAGTCTCACGACTGCCACGTGATTATGACGCAATTGCTTCCGATTGCTTTGAGGGGGCTCCTGCCGGAAAATGTTCGAGTAGCCATTGTGAAGCTATGTGCATTCCTCAATGCAATCTCTCAGAAGGTAATCAATCCAGAAGTTCTACCACGGTTACAGAACGATGTGATCCAATGTCTTGTCAGTTTCGAGTTGGTGTTCCCGCCATCCTTCTTCAATATTATGACGCACCTCCTGGTTCACCTAGTCGAAGAGATTTTCGTTCTCGGTCCTGTATTTCTACACAATATGTTCCCCTTCGACAGGTTCATGGGAGTATTAAAGAAATATGTTCGTAATCGTGCTAGGCCAGAAGGAAGCATCGCCAAGGGCTATGGAAATGAGGAGGTAATTGAGTTTTGTGTTGACTTTGTTCCTGACCTTAAGCCGATTGGTCTTCCTCGATCGCGGCACGAGGGGAGACTAAGTGGAAAAGGCACGATCGGAAGGAAATCAACGATATGTATGGACGGCCATTCTCTGACTGAAGCACACCACACTGTACTGACCAATTCCAGCTTGGTGGCTCCGTACTTTGAGAAACACAAGAATATTTTACGCTCGGACAACCCGGGGAAGCCTGAATCCTGGATTAGGAAGGCCCACATGGAGACTTTCGGCAGTTGGTTGAGAAAACATTTAATGAATGACAATGATGTTGTAGATCAGCTGTACATGTTGGCCAAGACACCATCTTCGACTATAACG
>NC_041384.1:671096835-671102043 GCF_002162155.2 Triticum dicoccoides
GAGCGCCGCCGCCCCCGTCCCCAGTGAGCGCCGCCGCCGCCCTGCCCTTGCCCGCCGCCCGTGCGTTGCGCCCTTGCCCGCCGCCCGCCGCCCGCTGGCCCTGCCTGCCGTCCTTCGCGCGCCGGCAGAAGAAGAAGAAGGAAGAAGAAAAAGGAAGAAGAAGAAGAAAGAAAAAGGAAAAAGGAAGAAGAAGAAAGAAGGAAGAAGAAAACAAAAGAAAAACAGAAGAAAAACAAGAAAAAGGAAGAAAAAAGGAAAAAAGAAGAAAAAAAGAAAAAGGAAGAAAACAACAGAAGAAAAAAAGAAAGAAGAAATAAAGAAAGAATTTTTAAAATTAAATACGTGAAAATACGTGAAAGAATTTTTTGTGTCTAATAAAATCAATTTTTTGAAATACACGAATAATTTTTAAATTCACGAATATGTCATGAATATTTTTATTCCTATTTTTATTCCTGTTTTTTCCACAATTTGTTTATACGGAGAGGGGTGGCGAGGGGGGCGGCGATGCGCGCGGTGTTTTTTTAGGGATCGAGAGGGGACGGCGAGGGTTATAAATGTGTTGTCCTCGCCTCCCCTCTCCGTGACGCCGTCGTCTGCCGTCCCGTCTCGCGCTCTACCGTGACACCCTCTCCCACCCCTTCCTCGCCCCCTCCTTTCGCCACCGCCCTTTCGCCACCGCCACCGCCACCGCCCCCCTTCTTCACTTAATTAATTTGTTTTTACTACATGTTTTCAGGACTGACATAATGGCGGACGATAGAGCTGACCCGATTATGGACAACTATGATCCGGACGGTGAAGCACATATGTTCGGCATCATAAACGGCGATATTCTATATGTGCCGACCGGAGAAGAAGAAGATGATATCTCTTCTTATCTGAACCTTGACGGTGAAGATGAAGGGCGCCGTCAGCAAGATGATGCCGAGCAAACGTCGATAAACGACGATCTTCAAATGGAAGTAGCAACCACCTCCGGCGCCGAGGTATATATATACATTGAGCCTCTGGTGATACAAACTAACTGATTTGAATAAATATGTGTGTACTAACACGCGCGACTCTTTCTTATTTTAGCCCTCGGCCGGATCGTCGAAACAATCGAGTACGTCATCAAAGCGTGGCGCAACCAAGACGATGAAACAAGGAGAAACATGCACCATCGAGGTTGTCGACAGTGCAACCGGCAGGCCGCTGGAGCCCCGCAAGAACGCCACCAAGTTTGTCAGCCAATGCGGAGCCATTGTTAGAGACAACGTCTCGATCACCGTCCAGGAGTGGAATGAGCCAAAGAAGGCACAAATTGATGGTTTCACTTTTGTCGATAAGAGAACAAAAAAAGATTGCTTCAAGAAGCTTATGGAACATTTCGTTCTACCTCCGGAATACAACAAATTCGATGAGGAGGGTAACAAGATTGAGGAAAACAAGGAGAGGAGGAGGCTAGTCAAACAGTTCGCTCTTCATAAGATGGCCGACGCATTCCGGAAATTCAAGCAAAATCTAGCCCATGACTTTGTCAAGCAGAACAAGACTCCGGATTTCAAAGGACAATATGAGAAACTGAAAGATGATTGGCCAGAATTTGTGAAGCAAAAGAAATCGGAGCAGTTCATTCAAATATCGAAAAAAATAAGGAAAATGCGGCTAAGAAGGAGTACAATCATGTTATGGGGCCAGAGGGTATCGCCTTTGGGAGCCTAGGTGGGAGAAGATGGAGAACGAGCTGAGGGCGCGAGGAATCCGTCCAGGTACGGAGGGATGGGACCCAAGGGCCAAAAGCTGGTGGTACGGGCATGGGGGAACGCTGAACCCGGAGACAGGGGAGTGTGTTTACCGGGGCAAATTAATTAAACCCACCCAAGCCCTTATTAACGCAATGAGGGATGCTCAACAGGGAAGATCAAGTTCAACAGAGAGAACGACGCGCTGACAAAAGCCCTCGGGAATCCTGAACACGGAGGACGTGTACGAGGCATGGGGCACATTCCGTGGAAAATAGGGTTCCCCCAGAACGATGACCCGTACGGTTACAGAAGCCGTAAGAGAAAGATGGATCGGGAAGCAGATGTTGTGGCGCGGTTGGCATCGGAAATGGATGTGATGAAGAAAACCATGAGTGTACTAGTAGCCGAAAGAGATGCAGCTCGGGTGCAGCATGAAGATCATCCAGCGGATCTCGGAAGCCAGCAGCGGAGAAGCAGCGTGGCTTCCACGGAGGCCCCACCGGCTGGTGCAGATGCACCGACGATCGAAATTACTGCACCGGAGCCTCTGGTGGTCCAAATTACTGCACCGGAGCCTCTGGTGGTCGAAATTACTTCACCGGAGCATCCTCGCTACCCCGTGGACGATATAAAGGAGATGAAAGAATGTCATCTGTATTATCCTATCGGGAACATGTCCATGAAGGTAGCCATCGGCAGTGCTTTACCATGTTTACCTAGAGCACTCCACCACAACAACCCCATTCAAGATGGCTATGCTCGTGTCACGGTGGAGGACATAGTCCAAGGGTTTGAGGACCTGGAGATTGACATTGCTACACCTGAAGGGGAGAAAAGACTTGGTGGTGGTGGTGGTGGCGGTTCACCTACACCTCCGTCACGTCAGCCGACGCCGCCCCCCAGTCCACAACGTCCGGCGGGTGATCAGCCGCCGCCCCCCAGTCCTCGTCCGGCGGGTGATCAGACGCCGCCCCCCAATCCACCTCCGGCAAAGAAGCAGAAGCAGTCCTGGATTATTAACCCGGACCCTTATGTACCTAAGACCACAAAGGTACCGGAGCCATCACTGAAGCCTCTCCCCACAAGGCCTTGGGAACGTAGTGCCGAGGAAGTCGACGCGGCCGCGGCTGCTGATTTGGAGAAATGGAAGGCGGACTGCAAGAAGAAAAGAGAGCCCGAGCCCAAGCCAGTATTTTCTGATGAGCAAAAGAAGTGGGCTAAGTCATTTTTGAGCACACCGTCCCAAGCCACGAAGAATCTGCCTAACGACTATGCACGTGAACTTCGCAGGCAGGCACTCATGTTCAAGGAGAACAAAGAGCGGGAGAAGGCCGAAAGTAAAAAAAGCGGGAAACAAGTTGCCCAGCTCGGGGAACAAAGTAAACAATCGATTGCCCCGCTTATAGTGGAAGCCTTCTGTCCGGATGCCCCCGAGATCATACAAGCTGCGGCAGCACAGGGATTGACTGTAACGAGTGCCAGAGAACAAGCGGCCAACTTAGGTATTACTCTTCGTGAACTGTTAGGCCTTGATGAGGCGCCATTGAAGGAGGTAGTAATTACATATGTCAAGAATGGGCCTCTCGTCGAGCCTGCGCAGGAAAAGGATCTACCTCCACAAATGAAAGGTCTGCTGAAATGGTACAAGGGTTACATAAAAAATAAAAACGCCAAAGAATATATTTATGCGGAAGTTAGACATGAGCATCACTTCAAACATTACTATGTACAAATTGAACTGAGTGAATTGTTCCAGCTTTTCAATCTGCGCGAGCTCGATAAATCTATCATCAGTTGCTACGTTCTGTAAGTGATTTATTAATTTCTACCCCATCTCGTTCATATTGCCTGCACTATATATATGTCCTAACTATATTGTTGTGTCCGCTATTATACATGCAGAATGAAGATTAAGGAATGCAGAGTAAGGAACATCCATGATGTTGGGTTCATTGACCCACACATCGTTAATGGACATGTGTTGGAGCGTTACCCCGCCGACGTGGAGGCAGACCTGTGGCAGTTTCTTACAAAGCAGGAACTCAAAAGTAATATTCTATTTCCTTACCATTTTGAGTGAGTGTTTCTGTCTTGAGCACATTCTCTTTTGTTTACTCCATGCATGGTATGTGGCCGGCTAATCGATGAGTTATGCATGACGTACTGTGCATGTATCGTGTCCGCAGGTTCCACTGGATTCTGCTAGTAATTAAAGTTAACACCTCAGAATGTCTCGTCCACGACTCTGTGAATATGGATCCAAAGCTTTGGGGCGGCATGAGAAGAATGCTGCAGAAGTAATTATTTTCATTCATTTGCGCTCTATATCGATCGGCCTATTTCGTTCATTTCCTAATATCAAGTAACTAATTAATAACTCTCTTGTTCATTTAATTTTCTTTGCCTCGTAGGGTTTGGAGACGGTTCGTAGATACAAAGGTCGGTGAATTCAAAAAAGAGCTAGAATTCAAAATGTTAAAGGCTAAGAATGCTAGGGATATTCAGCCACCGGAGACCAATCTATGTGGATACTATGTCTGTGAGATGATCCGGAGATACACCTCTGAGCGGGTTCCGAGTGATACCAATGCTCAGAGGAATAACCTCCGGTGGATGCTTAGTCCAGAAGCTCGCTTCCGACCACTTCAAGAGGAACTAGCTGGATGGTTCAGCAGGGAAGTCCTCCATCCTAAAGGAGAACACTATTACGAGGACGTAGAACTTTATATGCATTAAATCATGTATGGAAACTTGTTCAAAATTGTATATGGTCATCCGATGATATTGAATATATATTGTATATTCCTCTTGAATTCTTTTTGGTTCTAATTCCAAATTTATTTGAAATTGTACATTCATATGCATGTATGTAGTACCGTAGAATATATGAAACTCCTTCAAAATTAAAATAAAGCACAAAAGAAATAAAACAATACAAATTAAACAGAAAACAGGTTTAGGGGGGGGGCTAAAACCCTAAACCTGCGGCGGCCTTTAGTCGCGGTTGGCCAGAAGAACCGCGACTAAAGGTCCTCCGCCCCGACGGCCACCTGGCGCCCACGTGGACGGGCCTTTAGTCGCGGTTCTTAAGCAACCGCGACTAAAGGGGGGGGGCCTTTAGTCGCGCACGGTCTGTCGCGGTTGCGCAACCGCGACTAATGGCAGTTGCGAACCGCGACCAAAGGCCCTTTTTCCACCAGTGGAAGGAGGCGGAGGCGGAGGCGGCCTACACGAGGCGACCGCAGATTGAGCGTGAAGGCTCGGATTGATGGTCCGGCAGGGCAGAAAATTCAATTTTTTTACATGGACTGATATTCTTTTGTGATCAGACATGTACAAACTAAGCATACTTATCCCTTTTTGGTTGTGATCGGCCGATGATCTGACGCTGGTGTGATTCGGGGCGTGCTATGGATCGGATGTATTTAAATTTAAATTGTCTTTTTACTGATGGATATATAGTGGCTAGTTTTGGGGA
>NC_041384.1:671102200-671107079 GCF_002162155.2 Triticum dicoccoides
TTCAAGAGAGAGAGTAAGCGTATTATCGACTCCTCTAGCACGCACAACGGGCCAGAACTGTTGGAAGAACTGGACAGGCACGTACGTCCACGGTTGAGGCCTGCAATAGTGCATTCATATATGCCGTGAATCGACCGTAGTGCAACTTTATTCGATGGGAATTAACCGTGTGCGTACATGCCAAAGCAACAAGATATTTCGCCCGCCCAGCGACGGCAACGACGAAACCGCGCGGGCATGTGTTTATGAAAAACGTGGAATGGGGTGGATGGTCGTGGTATGCTCCCAACGTGAGTTGGCCGGCCGGCCGATCGGACAGTGACGTGAAAATAATTGCGTTGGTACGAGTACATCCACAGGAATTGAAGGACAAGGACAACCGCTCAGCAGTCATGGGCGCACACGAGGGTAAAATTTCGTGTTTTGACCCTTTTATGATCTATATTCAAGATTTGATCCTAGTTTAAATTTTTTTCGAGATCTGACTTTTTTGCTATCGTCATGGTCCATAGTGATAGGGTGTAACAACCTACCGTCAGGGACTTTGGCGGTAGGAAACATCCCTACCGCCAAACAAAATGGCAATAGCATGTGCAATCCTACCGCCAAGGTGCTTGGCAGTAGGCACGAGCACGCACTGTGTTCAATACTTAGAAGTTTTTTGGCGATAAGGCATGCAACCCTATTGTCAGGGACCTTGGTGGTAGGCAGTTATACCCTACCGCCATGGACCCTGGCGATAGCAAAATAGTCAGATCTCGAAAAAATTTCAAACTAAAATTAGATCTTAAATAGGTATCGAAAAAGGGTCAAAACATGAAATTTAGCCGCACACGGGCCACGCAGCGGACGCAGAGTGCAGATACATGAGACTGACTGGTAGGTAGCTCTGCTGGATCGAGAGTTTGAATCCAGCTTGGAGGGAGTTCCTTCCTGTCCCGCTAGCCGCTATCTATCCATGGACGTTTGCGTGCTACACCGAAGAAATCTGGTGGTCCCATGTATCCCAATTAAAAGCGAGTCATGCATGTCTCGCCATGCCGAGAGCCATAGGTGGACATGGTAGCCAATTGCGCGCGCACAGTCCAACGTCTTCCCTTCCAAAATGTCAAAGTCTCGTCACTGTCGCCGTGCCCGTACGACCTGCCTGCCTACTAGGAAAGAGAAAGAGAAAGAGGAAGAGGAAGAGAGAGAGATAGGCTCGCTCGGCTGAGTCCGCAAAAATGACGCATAATCCAATCGCCCTATGGATTTTCCAAACTTCGCTTTCTCTCTACCTGCCTAACTGCTCCTAGCCCCATTTTCCCAAACATTTCTCATCACAAGAAAGAAAACGCCAACTTGCTACATGAGATGACGGACGTTCTTTAAAAATTCGACCACGGCAGATTTTATAAATAAACATCGTCGTCTCAGTCCACAAAGTTGGTGTGTTGCCATGCCAGAATGTCCCCGCCTTCTTGTGAGCACAAAAGTTTATTTTACCACTCGGGTTTATCTCAAAAATAAATAAAAGCTTGGGTCGATCTCGTGGCAGGAGAAAAGTCATTTATCGAAATACTTTTAAATTTCTTTACAGAGGGAGTAGTAACAAAAATGAGCAACAATAGATTAAAGCTACAACTTGGCCAACGACGGGCGCCGCGCCTCCGCACAGACGTACCTTATCTAAAGCTACAACAATAGATTAAAGTCTGGTTATCTAAAGGGGTTGCGCGTGATGTTTTTGAAGCACATGTCATGATCTCTTCCTCTCTGCATCCATGACTGGGTTGCACATCATTTTCCGCTATCTGCTTTCCTGCATACAGCATACACATGAACCCGCCCTTGTATCTTTTTTTAAATTTATTTCAAGAAGAAAAAAGACTAGTAGTTGTGCATGTGTGGTTATTCAGATAAAACGTAGACGGCTCTATTCCAATATTGCACGCATTATTGTTCGTGCATAGTGCTCCGTATAACACAGGGAGGTCGTTCTCCGGAAAAACTGACCCATCACATCGTATCTCCCAGCCAAAACCGGGCCGCGCAAGTGGCATGTGCACCACCATGGCACCGTTTCTCGCTCGGCTCTACGTGGACCTAGCTAGTTTATCGTGCCAATTCCCATTTGTGATGATCTTTTCCGTTACCGACAATTTTTCCGATCGTAGAGATCATCCTGGTGTTTTAGCCCAGACAGCACCGTTCATTACGTGTGGAATATATCCATCATGTCCATCTATGGAGTCGACGTACTGCTCATGATTTTTCTTTTTTGCGGGGAAAAATGATGTTCTATTCCACAACGAGAGGGTTACAATCATGAGACACCAATTCCTCACACCACGGAGGAATTGAGTTCAATTCAACCATACCGCAGTACAAGCTTCAGTACGGCTATAGTGTGCCAATTGATGTGCTGCCCTATTTTGATATCTGCTAACTTTTAGAGGAACAAACTTCCTGACTACCAAATGAGCTCTAATCTCAGCAACAAGATGATCATAGGCCGACCTGGAGAGATTGTCGCTCGATAGAATGGCCAGAGCATTTGAAGAGTCTGATTGAACAATCACTGGGCAGTCCGAATGCTGAATGGCCAGTGCCATACCCTGCATAATAGCATGAATTTCCACTTTCAGGGCATCATTACAGTGGAAAATGTACCTATATGCCGCAAAAATCATAGATCCATTCTCCCGGCGAAGCACCATGCCAATCGAAGCGCGACCATCCTGGCACGAGAATGAACCGTCTACCGACAACGCAACTCATCCCATAGGCGGAGGAGGCCAAGGCGTGGGGGATTCTGTAGTTTTTACGTACTTTGGTCGACTGTCCTCGTACAATGGCATCTTCCCTTTGATGATTTCCTCCATGCTATAGTTCCTTATCAAATTTAGTGACTTATAATAACTACAAGTAAATATGAACCGTCAGATTTGCCAAAGAAAAATGATCATTTTTGTCTTCTGTATGTTCCAACAGTACTTTTTAGATTTAGATAATTGCATGTGTTACAACAGGGTATAAATATTTTAGTATGCTAGTCCGTGATTTACCGGTGTATATTAATATGATTTCATAAATATATTTTTTGTGAACTGAGTGTAGCTTATATGATTAGGGTTCCTTGTGGTGGAACCAACCCAGCAGGGTTCAAGTCCCAGACTTACACTGGTGCTCATATTTTCATGGCTTAATTTTAGGCTTTCTGACAATATTTGTTTAGTGGGGGGAAAGGTTCCCGTCGCTGGCAACCGCTTTTGATTGTTGGCTGGTGAGTGATATTTTTACACTCCTCTACCCTTTGTTTAAACCGACATGTTTCAATTAAATAGAGATATTCGGTCCAATATTGCCACTAATGACCAAAGAATGCAAATGATTTCACAAATCTTCTCTTTATTGTGTTTTCCACGGGAAAATGGGCCAAATATGGATGAAATCAAGTGATAACATGGGAAGGAGTGAAGGAGGAGATAGAAATCAGGAGGAGGCGCACCAGAAGCCACATATCAAAAGATGACATTTCATACAATCGCAACTGCTTGCATGAGCGGTCGTATGGCGTGGAAACCGAGCCCTCTCATCCACCTAAACAACTTCTATAAAGGGGTCGAAGCTGAAATGTCAACGGAACATCCGTGAGCGAAGCCAGAACAGATTCATCTTCATCCATCTCCATCTACCCTAGCCGCCATTTCAATCTCCATAGCCACCATCACCACCGTAGTTCATCTTCCACTAGATCATACTTGTAATCGTGCATGGCAATGGCATCCATTGTAAAATACATTATCAATCAATCAATCTTCATGATGTGTTCTTCGTGTGATTTGATCTTCATATGTGAGTAGTTCGGTAAGGTATAGGTTGAGGCAAGAGCCTTGCAACCCACTGTATTTGTTGAGGAGGCCAATGTAAGTACTTTGAACTAACGTCTCGTATGTGTGAAATAAAATTGTTTCGTGAATGTCTCTTGTCTCGTTTGCGTTCTTCATCCCTGCGGGTAGAGACCGTGAAGTGTTATTCTGAACACAAGTGACATAAGGGTTTAGTATGGTAACGCAGATCATATCTCCGTGGATTTAAGAGGTGTAGTCATTAAACACCCAAAGCTCTTGTCTGTTTATTATAATCTTAATTATCAAGGCAACCCCACAAGAGGGATAGGGCCTTCGGTTGGACAACTGGTTCTTGATGCAGGATGTGTGTCAGTCAAGATGTAATTTGGACACATCCCTCACTTCAGTTCGTAACAACCACATCTTGATGGGTGATTAAGCTAATCTATCATTGGATCTTTGGCTAGCCATTTTGTAGATAAAAGAGGAAGATCAAAAAGTGTTGATGGGGCAAGGCTCACAGAACATGTAGCAAGTGAGGCATGGTCGGTACAGAGGGGGGCAGGGGGGCGATCATCCCGGCCCCCCAAGGTCAAGGGGGCCCCTCCCCATGGCACTCACGTAGCCGGCCCAGCGAGGCAGGCCAGGGACACAGGGATCGCACAGGCCGCAGATGCAGCTTTCCTTTAATCTCTTAGACGCAGTTTCCCTGCTTTGGACATGACATCCAAACCCGCCCCCTACGACTCCCGCTTGATCTGTAAGTTGGTCAGGACCACCCATGTTCTCAAACTAAAGAGTTGCGCCATCTTATTCATCCTTGTCCTCTATGATCATGTTGTGCATGATCACACAACATGTCATCACCTTCCACAAACGTCTCCGGATCCCATTGTTTAGCAGGCTCCGAAGTTTTGGGAAGGGCTTGGCGTGCGATCGAGGTGGTAGAGTGGCGGCGTCTGCGAGAGCAGGGTTCGGGAGGGGTTTTGGGTGGGCTGGGGGTGTCTGAATCCTATGTGGCTGGTGTCCGGTCTCCCGCAAAGAAC
>NC_041384.1:671107289-671116363 GCF_002162155.2 Triticum dicoccoides
CGTATGCATGAGAGTATATTTAGACTAGTCTACTGACTGATGGGATGGAAAATTGCATCCGGACAGTTTAATTCGAACGTTTGCAGAAGGCTTGAGAGTACACTTTGGAGATGCCATAACATGAAACGTCAGTTTTTGCCGAAAAAAGAGTAAATTGCACAAAACCACCACTTTGAAGGCAAGGTTTGCAAAAACCACTACAATACATTTTTTTTACAAAAAACACAATGTCTTCAGTAATGTTTTTGCAAAAAACACTAATCGGCGGATATGGCTCGTTTAAGTGCGTTTATGACAGATGGGGTCCGTTTTCTGCCTACATGGCATAACTATTTAGGTTTAATGCGAAAAACCCCCTAAATTTTTTCCCGGCTTCCCAGGCCCATCCCGACCACGGCCACACACCCGTCCCATGGCCGCCCCCATCCCGATCCTGGCAGAGGCCCTGTCGCCGTTCCTGCACCGAGGGTGAGGCACATGACGCCACCTGTGGTCCGTCCCCCCCCCCTCGCCGAGGAGCGGCCTTCCACCATGCACTGGCGAGGGCGAGGCACAGGTCGCCGGAACCATGCGCCGGTGATTTGACGGAGCCGGCGTCCCCCGCCCCTTCCTCCCCTGGCCGCCGCCGTCATGCCCCCAACCGGATCCGGCCACATCGGCCTCCATTGTCCCCGCCCGGCACCGGATCAGGCAGCAGGGGCGGGCTGCCATTCCTCGACGCTCTGGCGACCGCGAAGATGGCCAGCACGTAAGGGAGCGCAACAGGAGCGGCGTCCTCGAGCCATCACCAGAACGCCTCCATGGCCAGGAGGAGCTCGTGGGCCTTGCTCGCGACCGTGGCCACGACGAGCGGCCAAAAGCCGGCGACGGCGTTCTGCACCCACGGCCGGCGACGACGGATCGAGAAGCGGGGGCTAATTGCTTTTTCATTTTTGATTTAGAGGTGTCTATGTAAAATTCTAGGGTCTAGTTTGTAATTTTAGATTAAAATCTAGCTGGCACAAAAAGTCATGCCACGTAGGCAAAAAAGGGCCCCACCTGTCATAAACTCACTTAACTGAGCCCGATCCGCCGATCAGTGTCTTTTGCAAAAAGATTACCGAAGACATGGTGTTTTCTGCAAAAAAATGTATTGTAGTTGTTTTCGCAAACCTTGCCTTCAAAGTGGTGGTTTTGTGTAATTTACTTAAAAAAACAAGAACTTCATCTTGGTATCTATCTCGACTTTTCTTCAGCTTGTTGTCGCTTCCTCCCCGTCCATTCTCAGGCAGAGACAAAAGGTGCTCGTCAGGAACAATATTTTGTTTCACGACACCGGCCAATGGGATGCGTCCTAACACGATACATACAGTATTCGTTTTCTTTCTTTTTTGCTTGATTGAGGGGGAGTATGGTACCACTGATTCCACTCAAAAAAGAAAGAGCGTATAGATGCTGACTCTTCCAGCACGCACGGCATTCTCGAACTGTTTGCACAGCTGGACCGGCACGTACGTGTGTGATCGAGGCCTGCATGGTGCATTCATATATCTCCGTGAATCGATCGACCGTGGTGCAGTTTTATTCCATGGGAATTAACCGTACCTACGGTTTTTCTTTTGTCAAAAAAAAAACCGTGCGTACATGAAAATAACTGCGTACTACTGCATGCACAGGAATTGAAGGACGACAACTCAGCAGTCGCCAGCGCCCACGAAGTACACGCACAGGAGACTGACTGACTCACTGACTGGCAGGTACTCTGGCTCAGCTGGATCGAGAGTTTGAATCGAGCTCGGTGGGAATTTCTTCAGCTATCTGCTGTCCACGGACGGGCGTTTGATCCCTGTCAAAACACTCTCCCGCCATGCCGTGTCCAACGCCATAGGGCGCTACTCACATCATAGGTGGACATGGTAGCCAATTGCGTGCCCGCACTCCAACCTCTTCCGTTCCGTTCCGCGCCAAAATGTCAAAGTGCAGATGCGATTGCACAAGGACACAAGATGAGCGTGATTAGCAGGGACCTTGTCGGGGCGAGCCCGAGGCGATTGCCCAGAGGGAATGAATCCGTCGACCCGACAACTGGTCCGCAAGAGATTGGAAGGAAAGATGTGAGAGTTGAGCGATCATGGAGTGCCCGTGCGGAGCCAGACCACTGGGCTTGCGCGAGGATTGGATCCGGATGAGAGGTTCCGTGCGGCGTCTCGCTGCAAAAAGGAAGGAGACCATGCGACATCGGTAGGAAAGCGGGGAAAATCGCTTAGTTTCCTTGGATCAGGGATTCGATAGGATCCGGTGCAAAGTTCATCAAATGAAAACGGATCTGCAATGTAAGTTTATGGCAGGAGATCGTTTCGGGGAGGAAAAGGGTCTGGGGGTTCCTCATTCTGCAGATCCGCCGGATAAAGGAGGAGGTCAGTTGCTAAGTAATGATGATACGGGGAGGCATATGATGGAAGTTAATCACGGATTGGCGGATCCGGTTGATCAGATACCATCTAAGATTTGGAGACCACAGGTTCTTAAGGAGGGGACCGAGGGACTGCGAAGTTCACCAGACCCAATTTGTTCATCCACCATAAACAAACCAGAGCCCATGGCGGACAAACCACATCGTGAGGGCAAGGAACCAATGGAGCAGTCCGGTAAGCTGGAGGTGATCGGCAAGGGCAAGCTGGGATCCAAGCCACTGCTGCGCGGTGGATCCTCACGGGGGAGTGGTGACCCGTACCGCACCCCTGTGGGGCAGGGAGGAGCGGCGCCGCAAGGCTCCATGACGGCGGGCAGAGGCGATGTCACGCCTGCTTTCCCTGTTGTCCTGGAGAACAAGGTGCCAAAGGTGGTGCACCTGAACCTAACCAAGGAGAGGGCGGCCATGCGAACAAGATGGATAGCTATCGGGCTCTTCTTATCGGTGCAGCTGTTCAGCATTGGAGGACTGTTCAAGGAGCTCAAGAGCAAGTGGGGTCTGAGGGGGCGACTCATCCATTCGCCCCTGAAGAACAACCGCTTTCTCCTCGAGTTCGAGCACGAGGGCGACCTCAGGTTCGTCCTCAGTAATGGTCCATGGACACACCGTGGAGACGCCTTCTTGGTGTCCGCAGTGGACGGGAGCGCCAGGCCAAGCGATGTGGAGATCGCGCACATGCCGATTTGGGTTCGTATCTATGATGCACCCCCGATCATGCTCTCTGAACCTGTGGCGCGTGAGATCGGCAGAAGGCTCGGTGAAGTGCTCGAGGTGCACACGGACAGAGAAGGTAATATATGGGGCGACTATCTCAGAATCCGCATTAACCATGATGTAGATGAGCCCCTCTGTAGCACCTTAGAGTCTCATGATTTTGCTGAAAATGAAGTTTTCTTCCTAGAGGTCAAATATGAGAGAGTCCCTCGTTTCTATAGCTACTGTGGTTTCCTCGGTCATAGCCAGCGCGATTGTAAGCTACCCGTAGACCTCCAAAAGATGAGGTTCTCGGCGAGATTGCGCGCTTCTCCTTTCAAGCACAGTAATGGTAGGAATAGCTATGTCAACCATGGCACTGTCAACGCCCGTCGCTATCTGCACTTCGACTCGGAGGTCGGATGTGGGATAAGAGCAGAATCGGAGAGGCATGCAGCAGGAAACAGCATGGACATCCCTGAGGATGTGCTGATGGACTCGGCGGTGCAGGCTGCGATTGCAGCGGTTAGTGCCATCAGGCTCGGACCTGGAAAAAGTACGATGGAGGAGACGCCAGATCCAAAACTTGGAATGGAGGAGGAGGGGTCCAACACCAACAAAACCCCTCCACATCCTACTCTGAACTCTGCCCCTGATGCGATCGACGAGGGGGCCGCCACCAACATTTCCACGCCTCGCTCGACCGTTGATGCTCATGAAGCGAGCGATGATCAGAATTCCAAAGAGTCTAGCATGGAAGCCCCTCCGGGCTTTGGCCCTGTTCCTCGCTATCGTTCGGAGCTGGCGACTGGCCCTACACCAACCCTGGCGCCGCCGGCTCCCCAGGCCAACATTGAGGGCCTGATCACTGGGGGGGCCTGAAGTTCAGTTGCAGAACGGAATGCAGGTTGGCGATGTGGAAAATGAGCACAAGCAGGAGGTACAGGCAGAGAACCAGACAGTCAAGAAGGATGTAGGCAAGTAGCAGGGTTGTGGCTCAGGGGAAAAGGTGAAAGCTAAAGGGGTCCACAAAACAAATGACAAGAACACTCTGCTGGTACTGAGGAAACCGGGTGTAAAACCAGCTGATGGATCATCCTCGGTTCTGGGAAAGCGTGGGGATTGTGGTATGGGCAGCGACAAACACAAGGATAGTACAGGTACCAATGGAAAGAGAGAGGACATGAGCAAAAAGAAGAAGATAGGTGATTCAGAGGGAGAGGACAAAAGCATGGAAGGTTCAGGTGGAACGGAAGCGACCGGCCCAGGGGCTGCCGGCACACTGACGGGCGCTAATGGCGGTGCCCGTCAGGGCAAATGACGGTCCTAAGTTGGAACTGTCGGGGACTTGGGCAACCCCGGACAGTCCAAGAACTCGTATGCCTCGTGCATACGTAGAAACCCAAGGTGGTGTTCCTCTTTGAAACGCGGCAAAGCACCTCGTACGTTAATAATCTGAAGTGGAGGCTTGGCCTCAAACACTGTATTGCGCAGCCGAGCATTGGGAAAAGTGCCGGCATTGCGCTTTTCTATGATGAAAATGTGGAAGTAATAAAGCTTGCCGTTGGACCGAGGTATATTGATGTGCTGATCCGTTTGAGTTCAAATGGGATACAATGGCGTGGTACTTTTGTTTACGGCGAACCAAAGGCCCATGAAAGACATAATATGTGAAATCTTTTGCGTAGAATCAAACCTAATTCTAGTGCTCCCTGGATGATGATAGGTGACTTCAATGAAACTATGTGGCAGTCTGAACACATTTCAGTAGCAAAGAGGTCAGAGAGGAATATGGAAAACTTTAGGAAGGTACTGTCAGAGTGCAACCTGATGGAT
Organism: Triticum dicoccoides; assembly: GCF_002162155.2. Taxonomy (NCBI): domain Eukaryota; kingdom Viridiplantae; phylum Streptophyta; class Magnoliopsida; order Poales; family Poaceae; genus Triticum; species Triticum dicoccoides. Next base: position 671,112,271 of record NC_041384.1, read on the forward strand.
CTAGGATATAAAGGACCTATCTGGACATACAACAACAAGCAAGACGGACGCAGCAATGTAAGAGCGAGGTTGGATAGAGGAGTTGCTACCCCTTCTTGGTCTGAACATTTTAAGTATGCAACGGTTGAGCACATCTGTTCCTCCCGCTCGGACCACCTGCCAATCCTCTTAAGACTGGGAGGACGGAAGGAATGGAGGCCGGTAGGAGAGAAGACACAACGTCCTTTCCGATACGAGCACATGTGGGAACGAGCTGCATCCCTAAAAGCAGCTATAGATGAGGGATGGAACCGCACAGCTACAGCAAACAACCTACAGGAAGTGTGCAGCAAAATCAGTCGGATGCAACAAGATTTAAAAGGCTGGGCCAACAGAGACTTTGGGTCAGTAATAAAGAAGTCAGCTTCAATTCGGAAGAGATTAAGCTATTTATGGAACGACCAATGGTCGGAAGCTAACCAGAAAGAGATCAATAAACTCTCATCTGAACTAGATGAACTCTTGTTGAGGGAAGAAATCATGTGGAGGCAAAGGTCGAGGGCCACATACCTAAGGGAAGGCGATCGAAATACTAAGTGGTTCCAGTGGAAAGCAACATGGCGGAAGAAAAAGAATGACATCTCAAAACTGAAGAATAGTGCAGGAGTGTGGATAGAAAACAAGGAGGAACTACATGATATGACGAGGAATTTCTTTCAGGAGCTATACAAGCAGGAGACTGATGTGGCCCCTGATGGTCTACTAGACCTTGTCCAAAAATGCATCACAGAGGATATGAACAGTGCCCTTACAAAACCGTTCTCACCCAAGGAAATATCCGACGCCTTGTTTCAGATTGGACCTCTCAAAGCTCCCGGGCCAGATGGTTTTCCAGCACGCTTCTTTCAGCAGAATTGGGATGTGGTAAAGGAGGATGTGATAAGAGGAGTCCTAAATTTCTTTGAGAATGGTGACTTACCAGAAGGGATTAATGATACTGTCATTGTTCTTATTCCAAAAGGCAAAGACCCACAATCGCTGAAGGACTACAGACCCATTAGTCTTTGCAATGTCATTTACAAAGTGATCTCCAAGTGCCTAGTAAACCGACTTCGTCCTTTCTTGGATGAGATCATATCAGAGACTCAAAGCGCGTTCATCCCGGGACGCATGATAACTGATAATGCCACTATTGCCTTCGAGTGTTTTCACAAAATCCAACACAACCGAATCAATCATAATACCCACTGTGCTTACAAGTTAGATCTGGCAAAAGCTTATGATAGGGTTGATTGGAGATCCCTCGAGGGAACACTAGAAAGATGTGGTTTCAGCTAGAAGTGGGTTAACTGGGTCATGCAATGTGTGCGTACGGTCAGATATTCAGTAAGGTTTAATGGGGAACTTCTGGCTCCTTTCATCCCAACCAGGGGGCTGCGACAGGGAGACCCTCTTAGCCCCTATCTTTTTCTCTTCGTAGCGGACGGCCTGGTCAGGCTCATCAATAAGGAGATCGAGGAAGGAAATCTGACACCGATTAAAATTGCAAGGAATAGCCCGGGCATATCCAACCTTTTGTTCGCTGATGACAGTCTGTTATTCTTCAAAGCCATGGTGGAACAAGCGGTTACCATGAGGAAAGTGTTGTACATATTCCAGAATTGTACTGGGCAATTGTTGAGTGAGAGTAAATGCTCACTCTTATTCAGCGAACATTGCCCAGCAAGTACCAGAGACGAAATCAAAAACCTGCTGGGGGTAGTGGCTGAGGCATTTGAGAGCAAGTACCTCGGACTACCCACACCTGAGGGCAGGATGAAGGATGAATACTTCCAGCCTATCATGGACAAATTCGGAAAAAGATGCAGTGACGTCTCTGAGAACTTCATGTCGTATGCAGCAAAAGAAGTACACGTGAAATCTATAGTTCAGGCTCTACCGTGCTATACAATGGGTGTGTTCCTCTTCTCGAAAGGCTTTTGCGAGAAATATGAAAGGATGATTCGAGACTTTTGGTGGGGAGAAGAAGAGGGCCATAGGAAAGTACACTGGATGTCTTGGGAACATATGATAAAGCCAAAACGAGCAGGAGGTATAGGATTTCGAGACATGCACCTTTTCAATCTAGCTCTTCTAGCTAAACAGAGTTGGAGACTTCTGCAAAATCCGGATAGCCTATGCGCCAGAGTGATCAAGTCAAAGTACTACCTGCATGGCAATCTGCTTGACACTGTGTTTGCGTCAGATGCGTCACCGGTCTGGAGAGGGATAGAGGCTGGCCTGGAATTACTTAAGAAAGGAATAATCTGGAGGGTGGGAAATGGAAAGAACATCCGAATACAGAGAGATCAGTGGATTCCTAGAAATGAAGGTCTTAAAACAGCTGCGTTTGTGAGGAGATCGAGACTCCGATGGGTTAACCAACTAATGCTACCGGATAGGAAGGAGTGGAATGTTGATCTCATTAAGCAAATCTTTCATGACTTCGATGCGGAAGAGATCTGCAAAATCCACATTCCGAGCGCCGAGGTGGAGGACTGTATTGCTTGGCACTGCGAGCGGAACGGTGTGTTTTCAGTAAAAAGCGCTTATAAGCTTGCTGCATCACTCAAAGGCCAAGCTGTTCCTGCAACATCTAGCTCATCCGGGACAGCGCAAGATAGGAGCATTTGGGACCTCGTCTGGAAGGCAAGGGTTCCGCCTAAAGTAAGAATTTTTGGGTGGAGGATCGCAACGAGTACACTAGCAACGAAAAAGAACAAGTTCAGAAGAACTTTGGAGTTGGATAATACTTGCAATCTATGTGGTTGTAGAGAAGAAGATGAATTTCATGCAATCATTGAATGTACAAAGAGCAGAGCGCTTAGGGATGCCCTGAGGAAAGATTGGGACCTGCCACCAGAAGCTTGTTTCCGACGTACCGGACCTGATTGGCTGCAACTTCTGCTAAGCACTGTACCTGAGACCACACGGACGAGGATTCTACTGCTTCTATGGAGGTGCTGGTTTCTGAGGGATAACTGTGTCCATGGTAACGGGAAAGAAACAATCGAGCAATCAGTCTCCTTCCTGTTAAAATATGAGGAAGACCTGCAGCAAGCTGCGCTAAATCCCATTTCTAATACAGAGAAGGCCCCTGCCATGCTGACGGAGACACCCATCCGGGAGGCAACCCACGAACACATGAGGTGGACTGCACCCGAGCGGGGAACCGCAAAGATCAACTCTGATGCGGCCTTCCTCCCGGACAGTGGGCAAAGCTGGGCTGGTGCCGTTGCTAGGGACTACAAAGGACACGTATTCCTTTCAGTAGGCAAGTATCTGGCGTCCTCAAGCTGTGTCGAGGAGGCAGAGCTGCGTGCAGCCTTAATTGGAGTGCAGACTTTGGGAGCAAAGTATTGTGGGCCAGTGGAGCTGGAAATGGATTGTAAGGATGCAACTGATATGCTAAATGCCCCAGGTGTGCCTCGCTCTCCGCACTATGGGATAATCCATGACATCAAAGAAGCACTGTCGAGGTTCGCATCTCACAAAATTACCTTTGTTGGGAGGAAATGCAACAACCTTGCACACGAAATGGCAGCGACGGCTAGACTGAATGGAGATGTACTTATGATCGCGTCAGTTCCTGATCCTCTTCAGACCCTGATGCTCTCGGAATGTACTCCTCCTCTTGAGTAACCTTAGAGCATCTCTAGTGGATGGTGTATATGGAGGTGGATGCTAAATTTACACTATCAAGATCAAAAAAGCCTTCCCAGTGGATCGTGTATCACGTCGTGCACATATACACGTCGCTACCACGAGCGTACCTGGCGTGGGAGTAAAGACGACCGAGCCACGCTCGTGGGCTCGCGCTCCCGCTCCCAGGACCGAAAAAAAGACTCCCGCTCCCGCTCCCGTTCCTCTCCGGCCGCCTCCCCAAGGTCGCCGTCGCCCCTCTCCGGTCGCCGTCGCTTCTCCTCTCCAGCCGCTGCCCAAGGTACCCATTTTTCCCTTCCTCGCGAGCGGGAGCAGAGGGGCGGCGTGGGGCGGCGTGGAGCAGAGGGGCGAGCGGGAGCAGAGGGAGCAGAGGAGCGGTGGGGGGGGAGGGGGGAGATGCAGGGGCGAGCGG
>NC_041384.1:671116681-671202577 GCF_002162155.2 Triticum dicoccoides
GGGAGATGCAGGGGAGATGGAGATGGAGGGGAGATGGAGATGGGGATGGAGGGGAGATGGAGATGGAGGGGAGATGGGGATGCAGGGGAGATGCACGGGAGATGGAGGGGAGATGGAGATGCAGGGGAGATGCACGGGAGATGGAGGAGATGCAGATGCACGGCGTGCGGCGCCGTGGAGGAGATGCAGGGGAGATGCAGGGGAGATGGAGGAGATGCAGGGGAGATGCATAGCCATTTGGAAGGAGAAGAAAATAATTTTTGCTTGTCAATTTGATGCCAGATTGTGGTCTAAAATAGCTGTGCATTGGTTGCTTGCAGATGGATACTGACCAAAGCTTCTTGGACACCCTTGGTTTTGGTTACACGCAAACACAACTAGAAAGTCCAATTGGAGAGCAGGCAACTCCATCAACTCAGCATCGTTCTGCAATAACAGAGAAAGGAAAATCCAACAAAGGCAAAAATTGGTCTAGTGATGAGGACAAGGTTCTCATAGCAGCATGGGCAAATACAAGTTTGGATATTGTTGGGACAGATCAAAACCGGGATGCTTATTGGGATAGAATTTCAGAGTACTACAACACACACAAGGAATCATCATGGCCGGAGCGTAATGCTAATGCAATCAATTGCCGTTACACAACGATTAATAGAGAGACCTCTAAATTTTGTGGTTGCCTTCAGCAGATTTTAAATAGGGAAGAAAGTGGAAGGACTATACAAGAAAAGGTATGCACCTTTCTTGTAATTCTATATGTGATGTGCAATATTCTATATGTGTTGTGCTTATTTTAACAACATATTTATATGTGCAGACAAACGATGCACACATTTTGTTCAAGGAAATGGATCTTAAAAAAAAGAAGCCTTTCACACTGATGCATTGCTATGTAGAGTTTTCGAAGTATCCAAAGTGGCAGACAAGAGAAGTTGAAACTTCTCTTAAGAAACAAAAGAAGACCATTGATGCAAGTCCAGGCACAGCCACCAATGATCCGGCTGATGCATCCTCGGTACGTACTGATGCTACCTCGATACACATTGATGCTCTTGAACATGAGAAAAGACCTGATGGTGTGAAGAGGGACAAGAGAGGTAAAGCTGATGACAGTGCTTGCAAGCTGTCATTAGAAATTGTGTGGGCAGCAAAGCTAGAGAAGGATGAGATCAAAGAGGCGGCAAGAAATGCTCGCTACGCACAGCAATTGGAATTGCGAAAAGAGGAGATTGCACTCAAAAAGAATGAGGATGCACGAAACGAGAGGGAGGATGCATGGAGACAGTTTGAATTAGATGAGAGGGTCATGCTCATCGACACAAGTGGTATGACTGATGTTCAAAAGCAGTTCTACCAAGCTAAGCAGAAGGAGATCCTTGCTCGCGGCCTAGGGTAATGTGAGCTATATGTTGTAGTTGTAAGAACTATTTATTGCTTTCTGCTAGTTGAGGACATGGATTACATCACTCATTGCATAAATATTTTTATTGATAGCTGCATTACAAAGACATGGATTACATCACTCGTTTCCAAACTTTTGCCAGACATGGTCAATTAGATCAAGTTTAAGCTGATCATGTTCATCGAAATTTCTAATCCGATTAGTCATCTGAATAAAAGAGCTCAGTTCTTCCGCATGAGTACGAGAGACTGTGACTCTTTCTCCCATTGCCTCAAAAGTGCAGCTTTGCCGACCAGTTTGCCGCTCCTCTTCAACTATCATATTGTGCATTATGACACAAGCTTTCATGACATCAGTGATTTCTTTACGTTTCCATCCTTTAGCCGGTCCACGAACAATGGCAAAACGGGATTGCAGAACTCCAAAGGCTCGTTCCACATCTTTCCTAGCCCCCTCTTGCTTCTTGGAAAAAGTTTTATGCTTTCTGCTAGTTGGAGCTGGTATGCTCTTCACAAATGTTTCCCACCGTGGATAGATACCATCTGCAAGGTAATACCCCATTGTGTACTGATGGCCATTGATGCTATAATTCACTGGAGGAGTTTGGCCTTCGGCTAGCTTTGTAAAAACAGGAGAACGTTGAAGAACATTTATATCATTCAGAGACCCTGGTAAACCAAAATAAGCATGCCAAATCCAAAGATCTTGTGAAGCAACTGCTTCCAAGATCATAGTGGGCCCGCTCACATGGCCTTTAAACATGCCATGCCATTTTTTGGGGCAATTTTTCCACCCCCAGTGCATGCAATCTATGCTCCCTAACATACCGGGAAATCCTCTTTCCTCCCCTATTGCAAGTAACCTAGCAATGTCTTCTTCATTTGGAGATCTCAGGTACTTTTCCCCAAAAACTTCATAAATTTTGATCACAAATTTCTTGCAAGACTCTAAATTAGTAGACTCAGCGGACCGGATGTACTCATCAACATAATCGGCTGCTATTCCATATGTTAGTATCCGCATCGCCGCGGTCATCTTTTGCAAAGGATGTAACCCAAGAGCTCCAGAAGCACTTCTTTTTTGCGTAAAATAATCATCATAGTCATGCTCAAGTATACCATCAGCTATGCGGTTGAACAAAGTACGCGACATCCTAAATCTGTGCATAAAAATTAAATGAGACAGGGAAATGAAAAAAGGACCAAAGCAGAGAAGTGTACTAATTACGAACCTTCGTCGAAACAAATGTTCGGGAAAGCGAGGAACTTCTTTGAAGTAGTCGTCCCACAGAAGAAGAAATCCGGCATCTCTTCCTCGATCGATTGACTGACGTCCATGCTTGGAACCGCCATGGCGTCGACCGTTCTTCCTCTCTTCCTCCTCCCGCTCGGTGAATGCTGCAAGTATGAGTTCATCGTCGCCAGATGAAGATGACGAAGAACTCATGTCCCAAGTGGATGTGTTCATTGTGTTACGTGACAAACGATAGAGAAATCTAGGTGAGAAGAGAAGTCACAGGTAGAAGTGTGCTGAAAGAGAGGTGGTAGGGGTGGTTTATATAGATCGGAAATATGGCCGTTGGAAATATAGCCGTTGGAAATATAGCCGTTTGAAAATATAGCCGTTGGAATATACACGTCCTAATTTACACGTTCCACTGAAAAACTGGGAGATGTATAATTTAGCAAGGTGTATATGGACGTGTATATGGAGATATACACGTCCAAATTTACACGTTCCACTAGAGATGCTCTTACTCTTGTTTCCTCAAAACAAATTTTTTTTGTCAAAGTCTCGCCCCTGTCGCCGTACCCGTACGCCCTGCCTCCCTACTACTCATAGGAGAGAGAAAGATAGGCAAGACGCATAAATAATCCAACCCAATCGCCCTACGGATTTCCTCAACCTCGCCTTCTCTCCAATCGCCTAACCGCTCCTCTCCCAGCTCCACTTCCCAAACATTTCCGATCTCCCGTCACAGGAGTGAGCACGCCACGTTGGCACACGGAAGGCGGTGTTTAAGAACTCGAATGACAAAAATTCCACGGCGGAATTTCATCACAAATAAACAACGTCGTGTCGTGTCACTTGTCAGTCCTGTCGCGTCACCTATGCGCTCAGAAAGTAGGCATGCCAACTCGTGAGCACAGACGTTTTTCCTTTCTTTCTTTTACCACCCGGGGTCCATCTCAATCAAAAATAAATGAAAATCTTGGCCCGCACGATTTTTTCTACCATCTCTCTCTCTCGGCAGCAGAAAAGTCTCTGATTTTCTCCCGAGCCAAGTACGTACAGTATTAACTGCGAGCGATCGTCCGGTACCGGCACGCCGCTTCATCAGCCAGCCTCCCCCCTCCCCCGTCTCGCGCCGTCCCCATCCCGAGACGCAAGCATGGCTGCCGCTGCCGCTGCCGCTCCGATGCCGCCGCACTATTTCCAGTAAACAACAATACCCGACCACTCCCCACCCCCTCCCCACAGTCCCAACCCGTGCACGTACCATTCGCCCCTCCACCCAAGAACTCGTGCTCCCTCCCTCCCCAATCCCCATCCTCCCTCCACTCGCCGCGCACACGGGGGTGGTCTATTGTCCGTCGAGCCTCCGCCGTCCTCGCCGTGGGTTCCAACTTCCAAGAAGTGTGCGCGGGGGAGGCGCCGGGGATGGGCTCGTGCGCCTCGGTCCACAAGGACGACGTCGGGCTGCCCAAGAAGCAGCAGCTGCTCGCGTCCTCCTCGCCGCCGGCCAGGGACGACACCAAGGCCGTCGCCGGCGCGCCCGTCGGCGACGTGCTCGTCGACCTCAGGCGCAAGATCGAGGGGTTCGGCCCCAGCAGGACCCCTGACTCCGGTACGATGCTTCATCTTTCTCTGCCACGGCGTCCGTTCCGATTCTTGCTTGCCTCGTCAGTTATCAGTCGCGGGTTGGATTAATCTTTGTCTTCCACGGCGGAAGGAGCAGATTGGTGGTCGGTTCTTTATTATCTTTATATATGTGGAAAGCGGGCTTTTTGGCAAGTACGTTTTCTTCATTAATTAATTTATTGTCCGTGTCTGCTCCGCATTCATGGCCAAGGATATCGGCGTTGCGGTTCTGGTAATCCCTTCTGTAAACAATCCGGTTGATTGTTTCAGAATTTCAGTAGGTAGTGATGATCTATTCATCTCAACAGAAGCAGATTTTTATCAGCGCAGACTGGTTCTGAATTCAACTGCACACGCACAAAAAACAGAGACCTGTTCAGGATTCAGCGGCTACCGAAATCTTCCTGTAGAAATTCTTGTCATAACTTATTTATCAAGTTCTTGAAAAATTCAGGCACTTGCCCAAATCAGGATGCTGTACCGCTGCAACCATGGAAAGACTATCTGGTTGCTTTGTTTTTGTAGCCAGGGGACACAGTTTCGTCCTTAGTTGCAGCAGCTTAGAATTGCCAATTTGAAGTTTCAGTCTTGTGTGTCTCTCCCTGTTGCCCCGAATCAGGAACTTGCTTCCTAGTTACTGGGTTTTGGCTCTAATATCGCTTCATCTGAAATCAACTGCCAGCCTTGACTTCTGAATTATCATCTAATAAGTGTGCAAGCCAGTGGTTTTGCGACGAGGTTTCTATCTAATTTTAATGCGGTCCAATCATACTTCTGCCTAACCGAATCCGATAATTCTTTTAAGAAGAGCAGAGCTAACCGAACCCAGTTTGCAGGTAGCAAGGATGAGATGTTCTTTGAGTCTCAACCGTGGTTGGATTCCGACTGCGAGGATGACTTCTACAGTATAAATGGAGGTAATCACAGAAATAATCACAGAACTAGACACATTTATCTACCGTATAAGAGGATTCCATTCTAGTGCTAGAGATATATACCCATTCTTGTGTGCAATTATGCTGCCTCTCCATACCGATGTTTCTCTTGTGCCAGTGGTTTGGTTCATGCTGTTCCTTTTTGAGGCTGCTCTGTCATCAATAGTATATCTGTAGCATACTAGCATGTGGCTTGTTTCCTCCGTCTGTTTGTTTAGGCCAAGTTGCATGTTCTCTGATTGATATGATGATGAACTGCTGATGTAGCTTTCGTTTGTCGCGCTAGAATCCGAGGGGCTTATTTTAGGCACCGATTGCTTCTTGAGACAAAAAGGTTGAGGGCCTTTGATTTTGGTCTAGTCTTTTGGCACCATCATGCTTGTTGGCATCTAAACAGTTATGAGCTGCAGTTAGCTAACCCATCCCATGTGGCTCCTTCATTTTATATGGCTAATGCCAAATCTTGAGAATATAAGACAATCATGCCTGCCTGCCTTTTGTGACACCCTCAGGAGTTTAATAGTGGATAACTGATCTTCAACTACCAGATCATGTGATACCTTCAGGTCTTCAGCTCCTGCAACACGCTTAACCATAAGATATGATCTTCATGCTGTGCAGATTTCACTCCGTCGCGCGGCAGCACTCCAGTCCATCAACCCAGGGCGCAGACCGTGATGAGCAACGTGTTTCTTCCTGATAACGCCGCGCGGAGCCCCAACTCATCGGAGGCTTCTCCGACCGGACGGAGAAAATTGGCCGACCTCCTGCAAGAGGCGACGCGGAACGACACCGGAGAGACCGCTGCTGCCGCTGCCGGAGAGGCAGACGGTAGCAAGAGCGGACAGCAGGCCGTCGCCCCAGCTGCTGGGAAGACGGTGTCGGAGCCCAGCTCCGGCTGCAGCACGGAGCCGACGCCTGTGAGGGAAGCCCGGACCCGGAAAGAGAGGGCCTGGTACTCCGGCCGCTGCTGCCTGCCGACCTTCGTCCACAGCCTGGCCCTAGACGACGAGGGGCGGCAGAAGACCGGCCCCGGCCCGTGCGCCGTCTGAGATAGGGTCGACAGCGCGGCGTCTCCGAGCTGTATCTACTACGATATACCACTACTACTACTACCTAAACCTGATCCAGCCCCTGAATCGAGCTACTGTAAAGATGGCGAGAGCGCTGAGAGTGCTATACATATAAATATGCTTGTAATAATCAAGCGAATAGTCCACTCCGGGGACTTCATGTGCTGCGTCTGGAACCCTACCTAGCTCGAGAAATGCTTGGGCCTGTGCATATCATGTTGCCTGCCTCTGATCTCCGCGGATATGTTTTTCAGTTGCCAGCAGTTGGCCAGAAAGAAAATGGCATGATTGATGCCTGTGTGTGTGTATCTAGTTCTAGTACCTACCATGCCATGTTCTCCAGGGGTTCACTGTGTGTGGTGTGTGTGATTGGCGGGGTCTGTGGCAACTTGATGATGGGTGCTGGGCAAGTGGATTTCGCCTCTGTCCAGGGTGCCAATTGTCCGGTGGCCTTTTGCCTTTTCTTCCATTGGCGATTCGGCGTGGATCACGGCGGAATCCGTGGTTTGCAGCGGTGCCACGGATGGAGCCGGATTCGTGCTGCTTTTTGGTCGAACTTTGTGACAAGGACGCGCTAACTGCCCATGATATGTGGGTCATCACACACCACTGCCTTTTGATGTGCATGGAATGGTACGTTGGTCTTGTATGCAAACCTCTGACCAGCGAGCGAGAGAGAGAGCAACACAAACCTTAATTAAGGGCGAACCAGCACAGCAAACAAATATCCAACACAGACCCGTCGAAAAGAAAAACAAATATCCAACACAAAGTTAAAATCAGCGGCCAAAAAATATCTTCGTTTGCTCCTTACCGACTGTGATCCGGGTAAGCTTATCGTCGGCAAATAAGATCGAATTTTGGCAGCACACACATGTAACAATCAATGAATCAGCGCACGGAAAATACCAGTATCAGACAACATTATAAGGCCTTCACAACACAATGACAAATAGAGGTGTCTGTTCTTGCTGGGACCCGGTGTGGATCACCCAATCAGGTTTGACATGAGACACACGGAAAATATCTTCTTTCGCCCCTATTGTGAAATCTTTCGGAGGTTCGAAAGGACCGGACAAGCTCATATTCGGCAAACAAAATCAATTTTGGCAGCACACACATGTAACAATCAATAATGCAGCACACAGAAAATACTAGTATCAGATAAGGCCTTCACAACACAATGACAAAAGTGGCGTCTGTTCTTGTTGGTCCCTCATGAGGATCACTCAATCAGGTTTGACATGAGATACGCGAGTACTACCAGACGCATTGATTCTGAGTTCTCTAATTAAGATTACCAAGTGGCATCGAAGAGACCGCGCACTGTAGCGCTACAAATACAGTGTGGTGATGGTGCAGTCAGAGAACAGGGCCAACCACATGCCTGACCAGGAAACACATCCACAGCACCAGATCCGTTTTATGTCGATATTTGCTGCTTCTCTGAAGTGTCACGCGTTCAAGATCGATGCTTCAAGCTTCCTACACGTGCCTTCCGATCGGCGTGATTCATGGGCTACCAAAGCGAGGAAGACATGAGAAAGGATCGGATGCGCTGCAGCAGCTCTGCCTTCACCGCATCGGGCACCGAGGCTGTTTCAGAAGCAGGAGAAAATGATAATCGTGCAACAAGAACCAACACAAATGAAAGAAACATTTGCTTAGGGCTTAGCATCATTGTTATTGACAAAAAATGCACAAATCTATGGCAAACATAGGAGGCGAGAAGCAGGTGCAAAAAAAGAACGTTCTCCAAAATTTTGTCCCAGATCCTGTTACAGTAAGGAAGCAATTGACTTGGGAGTTTAGGCACTACTTTTTCCCTTGCTTGACACTTACGCAAAGATGGACATATGCAAGCCATGGTTATATTATTTTATAACAATTCTTCCAACTCGTATCTAATGTGCGCTGGAACTAAGTAACATACCTCTTGCAACCAGAAATAAATTAACTGGACAAATGAAAATCACTGACCTCTTCCTTTTGGAGTAATAACATGAATAAGATCATCTAATGTTACATTATTTCTTCCCTTTTTCCTTGCATAAGCCCTAGAGAGAAAAATAAGATTAGTCAACAATGACGACGGGGAATGATAGCTTTTAGATTCTCAAGGGAAAACCATGGCATCTTGAGTCCAAACAAATGGAGTGTGCAATACAACACAAATTTCAGAATGCTCAAATATGACAGCTTGAGGCAGCAGACAGGTTAGTGATAAACTGGAAGTTGGTTGCCAAGGCTCAAGAGATTTCAGTGATATAGAATTAGTCTGGAGATGATTTGAATAAAGGTAGAACCGGACTGTAAGAACTGCATAGCCATGTATTCTGCAGAAACATAACAGTTGAAGTGGTCCTGTGCAACGGAGTTAAGAAACTCTTCATAATACTTGATGAATGTGCAGAAAGTATGTCTTAAAGCGCACATGCTGCTTATGTTACTTGTAGCTCTGGAATTTTTGTACTAAAACAAAACATTTAACTCATTGCAAGTATTATAGAGACTGGTATTGGTTTAAACTGTAGTAAACACCTACTAAAGCCATGCATTTGCTCATCGATCAGAAAGTGGTATGCCTGCAGTTAAGTTTGCTTTACGAGAAATCAAGAGAAATATATGCTATTTTTCTTTGGTCATAACTATCCTAGTAAACATGATAAAAACTCTGCATTGTTGTGAGTTTAAAGAATATACTTCAAAGATAAAAACATCATTATTTTCGAAGGGGAGCAAGTTTTTTATTCGAATGAAATCCTACAGCAATGTTAACTGATTGCTATGCAACCCGATAACAATAGGGAACATCTGGTCTTGTTTGGTTTTTCTTTCAAGGATTTTTTTCTTTCTTGCAATTCTGCGAACTTTGAATGCATCATTTCCTCCATTTATTGGACGGGAAACGACAGATATAATTCATTCTTCAGAGTTGTTAGCCATTGTAAAAAACATGCCAGACATTATACCGGACTTTGACGGATGAGGAGCCAAACCTGCAGAGAGCCTTCATGTCATCCCTCCAGCCGCACTCTACGAGCCGCTCCCGGAGAAGCTCCATCAGCCGCTCCTTCTCGCCGCTCTCCACCAACTTCAGAAACCAAAAACCCAGCTCACTGTTACCACACCCCGATGAAAGTAGAAGCAAAAAACACAACCCTAAGACCATCCACTGTCCCTTCTTGAAAAACCTTATCCCCTCTCCCTATCAAACCCTAACCAAATCGAATCGAAATTTTCAGCCACCCGTATGGCACCGGCAGCTGCCGGCAAACCCAACACACGCCCATAGCACGCCAGTAACCCTAATCCCAAGAGAGATTAAAAAAAAGGAAGGACAGCCGGCCCGCGACCGCAGATTTGCTGCGCCGCGGGGGCAGGGGCGGTGGGGGCAAGCGAGCAGGCGGTACCTTGAGGTTGATGATGTCTCCGAGAGAAGCCTCCTTCCCTACCTCCTCCTCCTCCTCCTCGTCATCGTTCGGCGTCGGCGGCCGGTTAATCGACGACCTCCTGCCAACAAGAACAAAAAGAACGCAAATTCTTGAGAAATAGAAACACCGGCGGACTGGATGGCACATGGGTAAGACAGCGTGAGGGTTAATCGCAGGATGCGCGGAAGAACGGAAGAGGATCGATTAGCTCGCTTACATGCTTGGATTGGAGAGCGCCTCTGGCTTCCTGCTTCGTCTCGCGGGTTCCTCAATCCTGTCTCCTCCTCTGCTTCGGACGTCGTCTGACCGGCTTTGCTATGTTTTTTTCTTTGCCCTGTTCCTATCGGAGCCGACTGCCGGGTCCAGTTGCTGGGCCGTTTCTTGCGATACAGAGTGTTAGCCCGAGCTCCTTTTTTTTTTTTTGAGAAAAGTGTTGGCCCGAGTGGCAAACGCTATTGGACACGGTCTGGGCTTTTCTCTGGGAGAAAACAAGGGGGGGAATCCGATTTCTTTTCTTTGGAATTGGTAGCATATTCGGCCAAATAACCTTTTTTTTTTGAGAAAAACTTCCAATCTACTAGTATTCATCAAACATCAAGGTTAGGATCCCTAAAAAAACATCAAGGTTAGAAATTACATCCATGTACAAGTATGGGTCCTTTATTGTGATGTACTATTAAACCAAAATTGTGTCTGGAGACTAATACCACTTGTGATCTCTTTCCTTTTCTATTGGTTAAGGAATGCTAATAATGAAATAACTGATATAGAGCTGCTAATAGATTTCATGTCCCTCTTGATCTCCATTCTCATTGGCTGTTTTGACTTAGTAGCCATGTTTTTTTCACTTTGATCCATGTACTTTGTTTCTTCTTTCACTACTTTCTTCCGTCTCTATTCTTCGGGGCAACGAGGACTATAAGTATTGGAACCGAAGGCGCGCCATCGTCATCGCCCTCCCTCGTTGAAGCCAGCAAACCTTGTTGTAGTAGATAGTCGGTAAGTCGTCGTCCTAAGGCTCTAAAGGACCAGCACACCAGAACAATAATATCACCGACGAAGAGAAGCGTAGATCGGAATGATCAAATCGGAGGACACATGAATGCAGAAAATGTTGGAAATATGCCCTAGAGGCAATAATAAAAGTGTTATTATTATATTTCTTTGTTCATGATAATAGTCTTTTATTCATGCTATAACTGTATTATCCGGAAATCGTAATACACGTGTGAATACATAGACCACAATATGTCCCTAGTGAGCCTCTAGTTGACTAGCTCGTTGTGATCAACAGATAGTCATGGTTTCCTGGCTATGGACATTGGATGTCGTTGATAACGGGATCACATCATTAGGAGAATGATGTGATGGACAAGACCCAATCCTAAGACTAGCACAAAAGATCGTGTAGTTCATTTGCTAGAGCTTTGCCTATGTCAAGTATCTCTTCCTTTGACCATGAGATCGTGTAACTCCTGGATACCGTAGGAGTGCTTTGAGTGTATCAAACATCACAACGTAACTGGGTGACTATAAAGGTGCACTACAGGTATCTCCGAAAGTATCTATTGTTTTATGCGGATCGAGACTGGGATTTGTCACTCCGTGTAAACGGAGAGGTATCTCTGGGCCCACTCGGTAGGACATCATCATATGCGCAATGTGACCAAGGAGTTGATCACGGGATGATGTGTTACGGAACGAGTAAAGTGACTTGCCGGTAACGAGATTGAACAAGGTATTGGATACCGACGATCGAGTCTCGGGCAAGTAACATACCGATAGACAAAGGGAATTGAATACGGGATCGATTGAGTCCTTGACATAGTGGTTCATCCGATGAGATCATCGTGGAACATGTGGGAGCCAACATGGGTATCCAGATCCCGCTGTTGGTTATTGACCGGAGAACGTCTCGGTCATGTCTGCATGTCTCCCGAACCCGTAGGGTCTACACACTTAAGGTTCGATGACGCTAGGGTTATAAAGGAAGCTTGTATGTGGTTACCGAATGTTGTTCGGAGTCCCGGATGAGATCCCGGACGTCACGAGGAGTTTCAGAATGGTCCGGAGGTAAAGATTTATATATAGGAAGTCCTGTTTCGGCCATCGGGACAAGTTTCGGGGTCATCGGTATTGTACCGGGACCACCGGAAGGGTCCCGGGGGCCCACCGGGTGGGGCCACCTGCCCCGGGGGGCCACATGGGCTGTAGGGGGTGCGCCTTGGCCTACATGGGCCAAGGGCACCAGCCCCTAGAGGCCCATGCGCCAAGATAAAGGAAAAAGGGGAGAGTCCTAAAGGGGGAAGGCACCTCCGAGGTGCCTTGGGGAGGATGGACTCCTCCCCCCTCCTTAGCCGCACCCCTTTCTTGGAGTAGGGGGCAAGGCTGCGCCTCCCCCTTCTCCCCTGCCCCTATATATAGTGGAGGGGAGGGAGGGCATCCACACCTGAGCCCTTGGCGCCTCCCTCCCTCCCGTGACACCTCCTCCTCTCCCGTAGGTGCTTGGCGAAGCCCTGCGGGATTGCCACGCTCCTCCACCACCACCACGCCGTTGTGCTGCTGTTGGATGGAGTCTTCCTCAACCTCTCCCTCTCTCCTTGCTGGATCAAGGCGTGGGAGACGTCACCGGGCTGTACGTGTGTTGAACGCGGAGGTGCCGTCCGTTCGGCACTTGATCATCGGTGATTTGAATCACGACGAGTACGACTCCATCAACCCCGTTCACTTGAACGCTTCCGCTTAGCGATCTACAAGGGTATGTAGATGCACTCTCCTTCTATTCGTTGCTGGTCTCTCCATAGATAGATCTTGGTGATTCGTAGGAAAAATTTTGAATTTCTGCTACGTTCCCCAACAGTGGCATCATGAGCTAGGTCTATTGCGTAGATTCTTTGCACGAGTAGAACACAAAGTAGTTGTGGGCGTTGGTGTTGTTCAATATGCTTACCGTTACTAGTCCAATCTTTTTTCGACGGTATTGTGGGATGAAGCGGCCCGGACCGACCTTACACGTACTCTTACGTGAGACAGGTTCCACCGATTGACATGCACTTGGTGCATAAGGTGGCTAGCGGGTGCCAGTCTCTCCCACTTTAGTCGGAACGGATTCGATGAAAAGGGTCCTTATGAAGGGTAAATAGCAATTGGCATATCACGTTGTGGTCTTGCGTAGGTAAGAAACGTTCTTGCTAGAAACCCATAGCAGCCACGTAAAACATGCAACAACAATTAGAGGACGTCTAACTTGTTTTTGCAGGGTATGCTATGTGATGTGATATGGCCAAAAGGATGTGATGAATGATATATGTGATGTATGAGATTGATCATGTTCTTGTAATAGGATTCACGACTTGCATGTCGATGAGTATGACAACCGGCAGGAGCCATAGGAGTTGTCTTTATTTATTGTATGACTTGCGTGTCATTGAAGAACGCCATGTAACTTACTTTACTTTATTGCTAAACGCGTTAGCCATAGAAGTAGAAGTAGTCGTTGGCGTGACAACTTCATGAAGACACGATGATGGAGATCATGATGATGGAGATCATGGTGTCATGCCGGTGACAAGATGATCATGGAGCCCCGAAGATGGAGATCAATGGAGCTATATGATATTGGCCATATCATGTCACAACTATATAATTGCATGTGATGTTTATTATGTTTATGCATCTTGTTTACTTAGGACGACGGTAGTAAATAAGATGATCCCTTACAAAATTTCAAGAAGTGTTCTCCCCTAACTGTGCACCGTTGCTACAGTTCGTCGCTTCTAAGCACCACGTGATGATCGGGTGTGATGGATTCTTACGTTCACATACAACGGGTGTAAGACAGTTTTACACAGCGAAAACACTTAGGGTTAACTTGACGAGCCTAGCATGTGCAGACATGGCCTCGGAACACGGAGACCGAAAGGTCGAGCATGAGTCGTATAGCAGATACGATCAACATGAAGATGTTCACCGATGATGACTAGTCCGTCTCACGTGATGATCGGACACGGCCTAGTTGACTCGGATCATGTGATCACTTAGATGACCAGAGGGATGTCTATCTGAGTGGGAGTTCATAAGATGAACTTAATTATCCTGAACATAGTCAAAAGGATTTTGCAAATTATGTCGTAGCTCACGCTATAGTTCTACTGTTTAGATATGTTCCTAGAGAAAATATAGTTGAAAGTTGATAGTAGCAATTATGCGGACGGTAGAAAGCTTATGTCCTTAATGCACCGCTTAGTGTGCTGAACCCCAAACGTCGTTTGTGGATGTTGCGAACATCGGACATACACGTTTTGATAACTACGTGATAGTTCAGTTAAATGGTTTAAGTAGAGGCACCAAAGACGTTTTTCGAAACATCGCGGAACATATGAGATGTTTCGAGGGATGAAATTGGGATTTCAGGCTCGTGCCCATGTCAAGAGGTATAAGACCTCCGACGATTTTCTTAGCCTGCAAACTAAGGGAGAAAATCTCAATCGTTGAGCTTGTGCTCAGATTGTCTGAGTGCAACAATCACTTGAATCGAGTGGGAGTTAATCTTCCAGATGAGATAGTGATGTTTCTCCAAAGTCATTGCCACCAAGCCGCAAGAGCTTCGTGATGAACTATAACATATCAGGGATAGATATGATGATCCTTGAGGTATTCGCGATGTTTGACACCGTGAAAGTAGAAATCAAGAAGGAGCATCAATTGTTGATGGTTGGTGAAACCACTAGTTTCAAGAAGGGCAAGGGAACAAAGGGATACTTCATGAAACGGCAATTCAGCTGCTGCTCTAGTGAAGAAACCCAAGGTTGAACCCAAACCCGAGACTAAGTGCTTCTGTAATAAGGGGAACAACCACTGGAGCAGCATTACCCTAGATACCTGGTAGATGAGAAGGCTGGCAAGGTCGATAGAAGTATATTGGATATACATTATGTTAATGTGTACTTTACTAGTACTCCTAGTAGCACCAGGGTATTGGATACCGGTTCGGTTGCTAAGTGTTAGTAACTCGAAATAAAAGCTACGGAATAAATGGAGACTAGCTAAAGGTGAGCTGACGATATATGTTGGAAGTGTTTCCAAGGTTGATATGATCAAGCATCGCACGCTCCCTCTACCATCAAGATTAGTATTAAACCTGAATAAAGTGCTCTTGCACCAAAAAGGAATGGTTTATTGAATCTCGATCATAGTGATACACATTTTCATGCCAAAAGATATAAGATAGTAATGATAGTACCACTTACTTGTGGCACTGCCATGTAAGTCATAATGGTATAAAACACATGAAGAAGCTCCATGTTGATGGATCTTTGGACTCACTCGTTTTTGAAAAGTTTGAGACATGCGAACCATGTCTATTGGTGTACATGCATGAAGAAACTCCATGCAAATGGACCGTTTGAACTCACTTGATTTTGAATCGCTTGAGATATGCAAATCATACCACATGGACAAGATGACTGAAAGCCTCATTTTAGTAAGATGGAACAAGATAGCAACTTATTGGAAGTAACACATTTTGATGTGTGCAGTCCAATGAGTGCTGAGGCATGCAGTGAATATCGTTATGTTCTTACTTCACAGATGATTCGAGTAGATGTTGAGAATATTTACTTGATGAAACACAAGTCTGAATTATTGAATGGTTCAAGTAATTTCAGAGTGAAGTAGAAGATCATTGTGACAAGAGGATAAAATATCTATGATATGATCATAGAGATGAATATCTGAATTACGAGTTTTGGCACACAATTAAGACATTGTGGAAATTGTTTCGCAATTAATACCGCCTGGAACACCATAGTGTGATGGTGTGTCCGAACATCATAGTTGCACCCTATTGGATATGGTGCGTACCATGATGTCTCTTATCGAATTACCACTATCGTCCATGGGTTAGGCATTAGAGACAACCACATTCACTTTAAATAGGGCACCACGTAATTCCGTTGAGATGACACCGTATGAATTATGGTTTAGAGAAACCTAAGTTGTCGTTTCTTAAAAGTTTGGGGCTGCGACGCTTATATGAAAAAGTTTCAGGTTGATAAGCTCGAACCCAAAGCGGATAAAATGCATCTTCATAGGAAACCCAAAACAGTTGGGTATACCTCCTAATTCAGATCCGAAAGCAATATGGATTGTTTCTAGAATCAAGTCCTTTCTCGAGGAAAAGTTTCTCTCGAAAGAATTGAGTGGGAGGATGGTGGAGACTTGATGAGGTTATTGAACCGTCTCTTCAACTAGTGTGTGACAGGGCACAGGGAGTTGTTCCTGTGGCACCTACACCAATTGAAGTGGAAGCTTATGATATTGATCATGAAACTTCGGATCAAGTCACTCCCAAACCTCGTAGGATGACAAGGATGCGTACTACTTTAGAGTGGTACGTAATCCTGTCTTGAAGGTCATGTTGCTAGACAACAATGAACCTACAAGCTATGGAGAAGCGATGGTGGGCCCGGATTCCGATAAATGGCTTGAGGCCATAAAATCCGAGAGAGGATCCATGTATGAAAACAAAGTGTAGACTTTGGCAGAACGGCTCGATGGTCGTAAGGCTAATTGAGTATAGATGGATTTCAAAAGCAAGACGGACAATGATGGTAAATGTCACCATTAAGAAAGCTCGACTTGTCGTTAAGATGTTTTCCGACAAGTTCAAGGAGTTGACTACGATGAGATTTTCTCACTCGTAGCGATGCTAAGAGTCTGTTGGAATTATATTAGCGATTACTGCATTATTTATGAAATCTTGCAGATAGGATGTCAAAACATTGTTTCCTCGACGATTTTAATGAGGAAAGGTTGTATGTGATACAACCGGAAGGTTTTGTCAATCCCGAAAGATGCTAATAAGTATGCAAAGCTCCAGCAATCCTTCTAAGGACTGGAGTGAGCATCTCGGAGTTGGAATGTATGCTTTGATGATGATCAAAGATTTTGGGTTTGTACAAAGTTTATGAGAAACTTGTATTTCCAAAGAAGTGAGTGGGAGCACTATAGAATTTCTGATGAGTATATGTTGTTGACATATTGTTGATCAGAAATGACGTAGAATTTCTGGAAAGCATATAGGGTTATTTTGAAAGTGTTTTTCAATGGAAAGCCTGGATTAAGCTACTTGAACATTGAGCATCAAGATCTATAAGGATAGATCAAAATGCTTAATAATACTTTCAAATGAGCACATACCTTGACATGATCTTGAAGGTGTTCAAGATGGATCAGTCAAAGAAGAAGTTCTTGCCTGAATTGTAAGGTACGAAGTTAAGACTTAAAGCTCGACCTCGGCAGAATAGAGAGAAAGGACGAAGGTCGTCCCCTATGCTTAAGACGTAGGCTCTTCAATATGCTATGCTGTGTACCGCACCTGAAGTGTGCCTTGCCATGAGACAGTCAAGGGGTACAAGAGTGATCCAAGAATGGCTCACAGGACAGCGGTCAAAGTTATCCTTAGTAACTAGTGGACTAAGGAATTTTCTCGATTATGGAGGTGGTAAAAGAGTTCGTCGTAAAGGTTACGACGATGCAAGCTTGACACCTATCCGGATAGCTCTGAGTAGAGAGACCGGATACATATAATGGAGCAATAATTTAGGATAGCTCCAAGTAGAACAGTTGTTTGGAATAGCTCCAAATAGAGCGTGGTAGCTGTATCTAGGAGATGACATAGAGATTTGTAAAACACACACGGATCTGAAAGATTCAGACCCGTTGACTAAAACCTCTCTCACAAGCAACATGATCAAACATAAAACTCATTGAGTGTTAATCACATAGTGATGTGAACTAGACTACAGACTCTAGTAAACTCTTGGGTATTAGTCACATGGTGATGTGACCTGTGAGTGTTAATCACATGGCGATGTGAACTAGATTATTGACTCTAGTGCAAGTGGGAGACTGTTGGAAATATGCCCTAGAGGCAATAATAAAAGTGTTATTATTATATTTCTTTGTTCATGATAATAGTCTTTTATTCATGCTATAACTGTATTATCCGGAAATCGTAATACACGTGTGAATACATAGACCACAATATGTCCCTAGTGAGCCTCTAGTTGACTAGCTCGTTGTGATCAACAGATAGTCATGGTTTCCTGGCTATGGACATTGGATGTCGTTGATAACGGGATCACATCATTAGGAGAATGATGTGATGGACAAGACCCAATCCTAAGACTAGCACAAAAGATCGTGTAGTTCATTTGCTAGAGCTTTGCCTATGTCAAGTATCTCTTCTTTGACCATGAGATCGTGTAACTCCTGGATACCGTAGGAGTGCTTTGAGTGTATCAAACATCACAACGTAACTGGGTGACTATAAAGGTGCACTACAGGTATCTCCGAAAGTATCTATTGTTTTATGCGGATCGAGACTGGGATTTGTCACTCCGTGTAAACGGAGAGGTATCTCTGGGCCCACTCGGTAGGACATCATCATATGCGCAATGTGACCAAGGAGTTGATCACGGGATGATGTGTTACGGAACGAGTAAAGTGACTTGCCGGTAACGAGATTGAACAAGGTATTGGATACCGACGATCGAGTCTCGGGCAAGTAACATACCGATAGACAAAGGGAATTGAATACGGGATCGATTGAGTCCTTGACATAGTGGTTCATCCGATGAGATCATCGTGGAACATGTGGGAGCCAACATGGGTATCCAGATCCCGCTGTTGGTTATTGACCGGAGAACGTCTCGGTCATGTCTGCATGTCTCCCGAACCCGTAGGGTCTACACACTTAAGGTTCGATGACGCTAGGGTTATAAAGGAAGCTTGTATGTGGTTACCGAATGTTGTTCGGAGTCCCGGATGAGATCCCGGACGTCACGAGGAGTTTCAGAATGGTCCGGAGGTAAAGATTTATATATAGGAAGTCCTGTTTCGGCCATCGGGACAAGTTTCGGGGTCATCGGTATTGTACCGGGACCACCGGAAGGGTCCCGGGGGCCCACCGGGTGGGGCCACCTGCCCCGGGGGGCCACATGGGCTGTAGGGGGTGCGCCTTGGCCTACATGGGCCAAGGGCACCAGCCCCTAGAGGCCCATGCGCCAAGATAAAGGAAAAAGGGGAGAGTCCTAAAGGGGGAAGGCACCTCCGAGGTGCCTTGGGGAGGATGGACTCCTCCCCCCTCCTTAGCCGCACCCCTTTCTTGGAGTAGGGGGCAAGGCTGCGCCTCCCCCTTCTCCCCTGCCCCTATATATAGTGGAGGGGAGGGAGGGCATCCATACCTGAGCCTTTGGCGCCTCCCTCCCTCCCGTGACACCTCCTCCTCTCCCGTAGGTGCTTGGCGAAGCCCTGCAGGATTGCCACGCTCCTCCATCACCACCACGCCGTTGTGCTGCTGTTGGATGGAGTCTTCCTCAACCTCTCCCTCTCTCCTTGCTGGATCAAGGCGTGGGAGACGTCACCGGGCTGTACGTGTGTTGAACGCGGAGGTGCCGTCCGTTCGGCACTTGATCATCGGTGATTTGAATCACGACGAGTACGACTCCATCAACCCCGTTCACTTGAACGCTTCCGCTTAGCGATCTACAAGGGTATGTAGATGCACTCTCCTTCTACTCGTAGCTGGTTTCTCCATAGATAGATCTTGGTGACACGTAGGAAAATTTTGAATTTCTGCTACGTTCCCCAACAGAAAAAACCAAGACCGATCCAACCAGATCCACCACCGGAGACACACCTACACACACCCTCCGACAATGCTAGACGGACCGTCGGGACGGAGGCTAGGCGAGGAGAACCTTATTCCATCTTTAGGGAGCCTCCACCGCCTCATCTTCCAGAGCAGGACACAAACCCTAAACAACTAAAAAAATACCTAAAAATGGAGCATGAGCCCTCCCATCGGCAAGGGCTTGGTCCATCACGCCTCCATGTCCCCATATGAGACGAGGCAGATCGGCGGTGGCGCCGCCGCGAGGCGGAGAAACCCTAGCTTGGAGACTCACTCATGGGAGGAAAGGACGAAAACGGTTTCGCATATCTGGTCAAATAACCCTTTAATCTTAATAACTTTCTAAAAACAATAGAAATTTAAACTCATCTAAAATACTAGCAATATAAAATGGTTTGGCTTGCACTTTGAAGTAAATATAAAAAATCAACGTCAACTACCTTCTAGATTTGTTTTTATATAGTTTAGGTGTGGCACTTACAAAAGGTTGTTATTTGCTACGTGGAATGAATATGCTAGTAATAGAGGAGGAAAGATAATACCATTAGACTTGTTTTACACTTCCTCCTTGCATATTAGTTTTATCTCGAGTCAAACTTTTTCTAAACTTTGACCATGTCTATAAAAAAGATTAACATCCACAATACCAAATCATTACCATTACACTCTGTTTGGATGTTGATATTGAGGGCCATGGAATTGAATTGGCCCCAATATCAAATCTGCTTGACTTTGATATTGACATTGAACCCGAATTCTCTTGTTTGGATGTGCACAGAATTGTCACTTGGAATTTGGATGAGAGCCTCAATTCTGAAGCTTGTTTGGATGGTCATCCTCTACATTGGAATTGCTCATTTGTCATATGATGAAAATTGAACTTCCATGTAATGTTTGAAACTAAAATATATGCAATCTGCATTTATTTTTTGAATGACTATATACAAAGAATACAATCTACAATTATAAACAAGATGCACTTACCCAAAAACAACACTTATTTGATAGCAGCACATATACAACAGCAGCACTTATACATCAGCAGCAACACTTATACATCATCAGCATCACTTATACAGCAGTAGCAGCAGCACATATAGAACAGCAGCAGCACTTATACAGCAGTAGCAGCACTTATACAACAGCAGCAGCAGCACTCATACAACAGTAGCAGCAGCACTTACACAGCAGCAACAACAACATTTGTACAACAGCAGTAATACAACAAGAACAGCAGCACTTATAGATCAGCAGCATTTAGCTGACAACAAGACATAACATACGAAACTCAAGTCTCATACAATAACATAGGAAATTCAAGTGCGATGAAATGAAGCACATAGTACATGTGTTTTTCATCATTACAATAACATAGTAACTTCAAACTAGTCAAACGTTGTTCTTCTCATTGAGCATCAACAACCATTCCTTCCTAAACTCCATGGGCAACTCCATAAGCGCTTGGAATAAGCATTCACTAAGGATGAGTTTACCATATGCTCGCAACATGTCTGAACGAGCCAAGTCTGGGATCTTTTCAAGCACGACAATGATTTCAAGAGGAGGAGTAACCTTGGGCTGTTCTAGTGGCTCAAGTGACTTCAAAGCATCTTGGAAAGAACCCTTCATGTCTCCAAGCATGCACAAGATAGCATCACCCGTTCGCTGCCTTTTTTGTGGCAATTTTGGAGAGGCTTCGACATCTACTACGTCTAGTTCTGCTGGTTGTGCTTCACTTTCAGCACCTGTCATTGCACCTTCACCGGTTGCATGATCTTTGGAGTATATTGTGCAGATTGCCTCCCAATTCTTCACTTCTTTGTTCTTGTAGCAAGCTGCCTTCACATTAGCCTGGACACACATGCAAAGTAAAGCATTAGCCTGCATGTATATATATGACATAGAGTAAATTAATTAAACATCATGTTTTACCTCGACATATTTGTTCCACACATCATCACTATCCATGAGTAGCTTGTTATTGACCCAATCCCAACCAAATCCACTCCGAGAAAGAATCTTGCTAATCATAGCATAATGCTTGTCAAAAGTCTTCATCCTTGAACATATTTTATCCTTTTCCTCTTTCTCCTTTTGTTCTCTTCAGTTATGTATGAAATCATGTCTACTTGATCTGATAGTATGGAACTACACAATAATTTAGTTATTAGCCATCAATCATTTATACAGCTTTTCAATCAATAAAACGGAGCATTTTATGAAGCAAACATCACACAATAAATTAGCGCATCAAGTTGCAACTATGAAGACCTGCTAGAACAAAATAAAAGATGCACCACAAACATAATTGTTGATTGTAACAGCAATACAGATCTAAAACACCGACAATTTCTAATCTTTGAGAAGACAAACATCCAGACAGATTTAGATCAACATCACACACACCTATGAACATCACATACCTTGAATCGGGCTGCTGAGAAGGATCCATACACCCACCAAGTGACCTGCAAGACACAGAGAAATTGGGGATCAGAGAAGATTTCTAGGGTTCTAGATGAGGGGGTGAGAAGAAACCATGGGGCCGGTCGAGATAGGGGTTCAAGCAGGGGGGGCGCTTGCCACGGTAGGCAAAAGACAGCCCCCGCCGCCGCCGCCACGGGGAGGGAGCACCTTGGCCACCATGGTTGGTGAGACAGGGAAGGGGGTTGAGGATTGGCACGGGGAGGGAGCAGGACGGGGACGAACGGAGCTTCGCTGGGGATAGAGAAGGACGGGGAAGACAAGGGGGGAGGAGGGAGGAGGGAGGAGGGGGAGGGATCTCACCTGCACCGCCGTTGGAGTTCCTCAATCGCGCCGTCGCTCGCGCCTCTTGCCTTTCCTCGAGCGGGAACGAAGAGGTATGTTTGGCGGGGAGGGGCTCTTGCTAGCGAATGCAAGGCAATATTGAGCGCTGGGGGTCCGAATTGGAGAAGGGCAGGCGCGCAATTTGCCGCGGTCGGGCCGATATTCAAGCTCGTTTCCAATCCCGAATGCCACAGCCATCCAAACAACGACATTCGGGCCAGACCAATGCCAATATCTAATTCTGAGGCCCAATATCAACATCCAAACATAGTATTAGAATCATCATTTATATTTTTCATACCATATATATTTTTTATTATGAAAATTGATATTGTTTTAAATAAACTTGGTCAAACTTTATAAAGTTTGACTTAGGGGGAGGCTAATATGCGGAGTAAATAAAAATGAAGGGAATTTTTTTATAAGAGAATGGAAATTTTGGTCAGTTGCCATGTCATCTTTATTGTTTGTGTCACAATATCAAAGCCACCTACGTAATCACTCTCAACTAAACAAAACTACATAACCACTCTTTGGGTTTTGTACCAATTTAATGCAAATTAGCCCCTTGTTGCTTGAAAGTGTATTGGGTTGGAGGTGCTAATTCATAGTTAAGATTTTCCCATGGCAAAAATGATACAGAACATAAATATCAAAGCAAAGTTGGTTGCTGCTTGTGTTTGTTTCCATCATTCAACATGTTCTACTCTCATTTCTTAAAAAGGTAGGTTAATTGTAACAAACAAGTGAGACTCTTTGGGAATTTCTGAAGGAAATATGCCCTAGAGGCAATAATAAAGTTGTTATTTATATTTTCTTATATCATGATAAATGTTTATTATTCATGCTAGAATTGTATTAACCGGAAACTTAGTACATGTGTGAATACATAGACAAATAGAGTGTCCCTAGTATGCCTCTACTAGACTAGCTCGTTAATCAAAGATGGTTAGGTTTCCTAGCCATAGACATGTGTTGTCATTTGATGAACGGGATCACATCATTAGAGAATGATGTGATGGACTAGACCCATCCGTTAGCTTAGCACTATGATCGTTTAGTTTATTGCTATTGCTTTCTCCATAACTTATACATGTTCCTATGACTATGAGATTATGCAACTCCCGAATACCGGAGGAACACTTAGTGAGCTATCAAACGTCACAACGTAACTGGGTGATTTATAGATGCTCTACAGGTGTCTTCGATGGTGTTTGTTGAGTTGGCATAGATCGAGATTAGGATTTGTCACTCCGATTGTCGGAGAGGTATCTCTGGGCCCTCTTGGTAATGCACATCACTATAAGCCTTGCAAGCAATGTAACTAATGAGTTAGTTGCGGGATGATGCATTACAGAACAACTAAAGAGACTTGCCAGTGACGAGATTGAACTAGGAATGATGATACCGATGATCGAATCTCGAGCAAGTAACATACCGATGACAAAGGGAACAACGTATCTTGTTATGCGGTTTGACCGATAAAGATCTTCGTAGAATATGTAGGAGCCAATATGAGCATACAGGTTCCGCTATTGGTTATTGACCGGAGATGTGTCTCGATCATGTCTACATAGTTCTCAAACCCGTAGGGTCCGCACGCTTAACGTTCGATGACGATTTGTATTATGAGTTATGTGATTTGATGTACCGAAGGTTGTTTGGAGTCCCGGATGAGATCGGGTACATGACGAGGAGTCTCGAAATGATCGAGACGTAAAGATCGATATATTGGAAGGCTATATTCGGACATCGGAAAGGTTCCGAGTGATTTGGGTATTTTTCGGAGTACCGGAGAGTTACGGGAATTCGCCGGGGGAAGTAGTGGGCCTTAATGGGCCATACAGGAAAGGAGAGAAGGGCCTCAAGGATTGGGGGGCACCCCCCTCACTCCTTTATATACGAGGGGCACCCTCCCGATTTCACCCGGAACCATTCTGATGTCCAAACATAGGCTTTCAATATATTGATCCTTATGTCTCGACCATTTCGAGACTCCTCGTCATGTCCGTGATCATATCCGGGACTCCGAACTACCCTCTGTACATCAAAACACATAAACTCATAATACCGATCGTCACCGAACGTTAAGTGTGCGGACCCTACGAGTTTGAGAACTATGTAGCGGAACGTGGATGCTCATATTGATTCCTACATATTCTACGAACACTACAAAAAATACACTTCCGTGATGATACGTGTTTGTCACAGTAGGTCGCGTATTTTGTCATGCATGTACATCCATGAAAAATTTATGACAGAATCAAGATAGTCATACCCGTGATGTCGTAGAAGTGTTCCATGACATTACCAAAATTATCATCACGGAAGTGTCCACTTCCATGATGATAAATCGCGCGTCACAGAAGTGCTTTCGTCAAGGGTGACCGACACGTGGGATCCACCATAACGGAACACCGTTAAGCTATCGGGTCGGGTTTTGGATCCGATAACCCATTAACAGCCCCGACCAATGGGAAATTTCCACGTGTAAAATTCTTATTGGCCGGACGAAACACATGTCAGCTCGTCAGTGGGTCAGATAGGTGCCTATGATATGTCGACACGTGCCACGGCCCACCACTGGCCCATTTAGCTTACAAAGCCGGCCCGTTTGACTTGGTCAAAAGTTAACGGGCTGGCCCATGAAAAGCCTGTTAACGGTCTCTTCACAGATAGCCCATTTTACGACCCGCTAACTCACGCCCCGTTAGGCCCTAAAGGAAATCGACCCAACAACGTCATGTGGGCCGTCGAATATAACACCAGCCCATTTCACTTTCGGCCCATGTATGGCCCACGACGTCTTTCGGCCCATATGAGGCCTTCGTATCTTTCGGCCCTTTACAGGCCCACGGTGACTCTAGCCCATAATGAACAGTAATTTTATTTATACCCGTTAACGGCCCGTGATTTACATGGGCCGTTTCCAGCCCATGTTAGCTTTCGACCTATTGACGGCCCATTCGTTCTTGGGCTCCTTTTCGGCCCTCGATTACTTCCGGCCCGTTACTGGCCTGCTCCCCTAATGGGCCAAATTCAGCCCATGGCAAGAGTCGACCTGTTACTCGCCTGTTCCCCTAATGGGCCAAATTCGGCCCATGGCAAGAGTCGGCCTGTTACTGGCTTGTTACCCTAATGGGCCAAATTCGGCCCATGGCAAGAGTCGGCCCGTTTCTGGCCTGTTAACCCGTTGCATCGTTTCCAGCCCGTCCTATATTCTGGCCCATTAACGACCCGTTATGCATGTGACAGAATTAAGCCTTTGCTGTCCTACAGCCTGTTAACGGCTTGTTACCGTGCTGGGCCTATACCAATTACGCCCGATTACGACCCATGTAGACCCATTTATCCGACAGCCCGAGGCCCACCGATTACAGGCCCATTTATTGACGACCCGTAGGAGACCCATTGATCCTATGGCCTATATATGGCCCATGGTAGTTGCGGCCACTAGCAAACCAAGGAAAAAGAAGACTAGGAAATAAATAAGGCCAAAACTAACGCTAGGCTATTAAGGCGATTGCACAGATTACATCCACTCGGCATAAAAGATTGCCACCAGTGCAAATATAGGGAACACCCTACACTATACAAAAATGGCTTGTTGTTTTCTTCAGCCGGTGGCTGCACGTTAAGAATAAATTTTGTATCACACCAAAACAAACTACAACTATATAACAAAAGGAAGGTTAGCATAAAACTTAACAGTCTAGCAGATAAATGCACCACCAGAAGTTCAGAAGCTTAGTTCATTTGACCCGACTGTTACGTCTTCATGCAGTATTATCCGATGGAGCACCATAACCCTCGCCTTCATTTCCCTAGGCTCCTGAACAACATAGCAAATGTCTGATAGTCTGCTTTCAAAACCATGCATATCTTGACGACATTGAGCAATGTTTCTCCTTGTTTCACAAAGGGTCTCTGTTAGGGAATGGACTTGTGTCTGGAGCGCAGATATAACATTGCTTTGAGTTTGCATATCTTGATCATGAGGAAATTTGGATGATATTGCCTTAACAACCAACCCAGTATTACGCAGGAACGTGCTTTTGGCACTGTTAGTGGACAGGTACTGACCCACAGCAGCAAGAGCTGACATTGCGGTTATAGTTGCCTCGCCACCTTTAGAAGGTGGCGGTTCCACCATTTTTTCCATAGCTCACTGAAAAGTTGAGGTTTTACATTAGTAGTACCAGAACAGAAGATATTAAGGAGGCAGCAAAACCAAACAAAATAGCTTTGGTCTATATATAGAACTTATCCTGGTGAACCCATGTAAAATATTAGTTGTATTTTATTGCAAAGTACATAATAAAACCAGGTTCCAAACATATGACCATGTACCATTGCTAATGTATTGTCTATTTCTTCACATTGTATTGAGGGCTAAGGATAAAGAGACGAAGTTTATAATACGGTAAGCATAGTATGACATCATTCATATCACAAAACAACTAAGAACAGACAAACATGCAATTGTAACATTGTGTGGGCAAGTCCAGCACGGAACTAGATTACGGGTCAAGATCAAAAGAACATCACTCTTCTCTTTTAAACCTTGTAAGGTGCAATGATACACTAAGAAAATTGTGTATAAAATTGAAAAGAGTAATAGACATTGGCTGCAAACCATGCAGTTCAAGGCACAAGTCAGAGTAAGTAGTAGTTAAA
The DNA here is from genome assembly GCF_002162155.2 of Triticum dicoccoides. Classification (NCBI taxonomy): domain Eukaryota; kingdom Viridiplantae; phylum Streptophyta; class Magnoliopsida; order Poales; family Poaceae; genus Triticum; species Triticum dicoccoides. Next base: position 671,143,570 of record NC_041384.1, read on the forward strand.
AGGCATGAGGATTAAGGACTTACAACAACGGCTTTGACTGGTGTAGTCATGCCCTTCTTCTTGCTGGTGTGACAGTCCTTGAAGATTTCCACAGCATTTGGTTCAGGTACTTTTTGGTCCTTGCGGGCTTTACTCTGCATTTCGAACAAGTCAATATAGATCTAATAATATGGTACAACGAAAAGAGTGAAACAACAACTAATTACAAGAGCCTCGCAGTGTGCAATATAGCTACGAGATCCCGTTGTCTGTTGGAATTTCACTTTCGTACGGTTGGCCTTGTTCTTTGAAAAGTTCACCTACAAGAAGATAGATTTGTGTGGCACATGCGTAAATAGGACTTCAACATGTGATCTGATCACATATATATAATGTACCTGATACTTCAGATCAGACCAGTGTTTAACAAGGCCCCTCCAGTCTTCATCCGATATATTTTCCACTGGAGATGTTTGGGAAAGTTCACTGTTAGTCTTGCCTTCAAAGTGAGTTTTCCTCAAGTTATACCGATATTGTCGCGGAGCAGACTTGAAAACATGGGTGCAAGCTTGTCTGGTTGCATCATCTTGGCTATCCAACTTGAACCTCATCTGTTGAAAATTATGGGAGTCTCATTATTAGCAACCTAGAAAGTATGGGACAGAGCAAGACGATATTACTAGTTTCGATACATAACCATACTTATAGATAAATGGTCGAGGAAGGTGTTGAACTGGGTTTCGTCTTTGTCATTCCTGTACTAAATCCATGTTGGGAGGATACGTACATGACACCTAACGGCAACCGTTGCCTCTGATACTAACTTGGCTGACTCTGTAGCATCACGTGGCCTTTTTAAACCTGCCTCAAAATGGATCTCCATTCTTCCTCCTCTAGATTTAGTTAACCTATCGAGCATTATCTCTAATGTTTGTTTCCTCTTGCGCCTAGGTGCTAGTCCAACAACGAACATAGGAAGTGTTAGTGTACATCAAACTATGAGACTACATATAAAGAAGCATGCAACTGTAACTTGACTCCAGCAACTACCTTCTTGCTGTTGAAGCTCACAAAGTTCATCTGATATTGCCAACTCGTCTTATGTCAAGAGTGCTTGGGAAGTAGTGTCAGGTGGCAAGGGAGCTTGGGAACGTGCTGCTAGCTCAGTTGACGCACGAGTAAGTCGTGCAGCTGGTAGTACTGTGGTAGGTGTTGCAAGAACTAGGGTTGTCTCTGCTTGTTTGGTGGCAACTATTTGTTTCTGTTTGACTTTTTTTGCAACTCGTGTAGCATGGGATGCCGTGTTTGTAGAATTTTCCGCTGGACTTTGACCTTCTATTGCACCATCAGTACCAGCAGAATCTGCATGATTCATCTGCTTCTCATTCCCTGCCATTCTGTGTTTCTTCCTCTTTCTCTGTGCCATGTTAAGTCAAGCCGACAAGAAAAACGAATAACAATTTAGTTCTTCAGAACAAATTAATGCGTGATGCAGACGAACTGAACTTTGATGTTAGACAACCACATGATAGGAGGATGTAATATGTATGGAAAACTGGACGGAAGAGATAACCAGAACTATGATGTGTAAACTAAGAAGAAGACATTTCACCAAATTAGAAGCAATGCAATGGAAGGTAGACACCATATGAAAGATGCTACAAATATCGCTCTGCCAAGTTAACAGTGTCTCATCATAAATGGCGTTTAAACAAATGTGAAGCAGTACAAGAAATAAATCATATGCAAGATGCAAACAACATCACACTACCATGTTAGAGGTCTCTTGTCATTAGTGCCATTGCATATTCACAGCATTGCATATTCACAGCTTATGATGTGTAAAGTAAGGAGAAGGCATTTCAACAAATTAGAAGCAATGAAAGCTAGACACCATATGAAAGATGCAACGATTATCACTCCACCAAGTTAAAATGGTCTCGTCATAAGTGCCATTTCAACAAATTAGTAGTACAAGCTAGAAAAGAATGTGAGATGTAACCTATATCACACTCCGAAGTCAAACGTGTCTTATGATAAGTGATTGTTGCAGGTTACACAACAGTAGTAATTTGATGTAAGAACATGGTGTGATAGACATATATTGTATGTTGTAGAAACAGGAACACGTGTCTTATTCAAGTATAATGTGTAAAGTAAGAAGATGGAATTCAACAAAATTAGAAGCAATACAAGCTAGACATCACACATAACATGCAACCACATATAACAGTGCCAAGTTAGAGGGAGCACCGGTGATGCTGCACTAGGGGAGACGTGCTCATCATAAACACAGCTTTGTTGAGTGTCTATGCATGTGTTGTCTTGGAAATCATCTTGGGGGTGTGGAGGAGTAGAAACTGTAGAGGCCCTCCATTCGGAAGGAGCACCTTTATCCGCTGCCTTGCTAACTTCCTTCCGCTTCATTGATTTTGAATTGTCAAGTAAAACCGACAAGAAAAAGCAATAAAATTCTCTCTTTAGAACTCATTCATGCATGATACTGACAATCATTACTTTGATGTAAGGCAAACACATGATACCAGGATGGAATATGTACGAAAAACAGGATGACATGGCATGTTCACAACTGTTTGTGTAAACTAAGCAGAAACCATTCCAGCAAATAAGAAGCAATGCAAGCTAGACACCACATGAAAGATGCAACCAATATGACTCTGCCAAGTTAAAAGCGTCCCATCATAAATGGAATTTCAACAAATTAGAAGTAGCGCATGCTATAAATCATATGAAAGATGCAACTAATATCGTACTGCATATACTAAAGGTGTCTCGTCATGTTGATTGATGTGGGATACAAAAAACAATAGTTTTATGTAAGGACATGCTTAATAGACAGATGTACTATGTACTAAATACAGGAAGGCATGTCACATTAACAGGTATAATGTATAAGCTAAGCAAACTAGTACATGCAGTTTAACCAGATTGGAAGAATTACAATCTAGACACCATATGCAACATGCAACCACATATCACGCTGCCAAGTTAGAGCAAGCACCTGCGATGCTAGTGTAGGGGAAATGCTGTAATTAACTATAGAGCTACGTTCACTATCTTCATCTAGCATTTCTGTTTCTTGAGAATCATGTCGGGAGGCTGACGCTGCATTCTTTAAATGAGGAGTAGTCCCCTTGCCTGCCTGCCTCGTCATAAGTGATTGATGAGGGATACACAAGAACATTAGTTTGATGTAAGAACATGGTTAATACACAGATGTACTAGTATGTACCAAAAACAGAAAGGCATGTCATATTCAAAGGTATAATGTGTAAGCTAAGCAGGTGCAATTTAACCAAATTGGAAGCAATACAAGCTAGACATCCGGCTGGAGTGGTGAGCATGATCATCTAGGACCTGAGAGCCTTATGGGAGGCGGGCTGCTTCGCCACCATCGCAGCTTTTTAGTTGGCTTCCAGGTGATGCCTATCTTTGCTGGGCTTGTCACTGGCTCGGCCAGTGCCCTGACTAGCTATTTGTCTTCTGGTGCTCACGGGATGGTGGTTCATGTAAAAAAAATATCTTTCCTCACCTTACCAACTTCGGCCTTTCGAATACAAGCTAGACACCATATGGAACATGCAACCACATATGACACGGCGAAGTTAAAGCAAGCACCTGGGATGGTGGTTCATTGCGAGCGAGGTCATCAACTCCAGAGCTACGTTTACCGTCTCCATCTGCTGACACTGCACCCTTTATAGCACTGTAACGTGTCTTGCCTACCCGCACATGAAGCTGGAGCGACTTCTCTCTTATCTTTTTGGCTTCTCTCGTGGAAGCAGAGTCTGAAATACCCTTGCATAAAAACACAATAGTGAGAGTAAGGGTGAAGTGTGTGCAGAACTAGTGCACTGTAAAAGTAGCAGATAGCAGGTGGCTGAAAAATAAATGACAGGAGACATATGATAGCTCTACAACATTGCATGGCAAACAAAATTAGATTCTACTCCGTATGATTTTGTAACATATGAGCACAGGAAATGCAGGTACTCCTCCAGCACACCACCAGATGTGGTCATATCTAAGATAACAGTCGACTGAAAATAAATAGGTCAGTCGATTTTTTAATGAACCGTCCGATCTATAAGGAACGGGCAGATGGCCTTCGTCTACCTCCCGCCAGTCACTGTTGACGATCTTTCTCGAACCGCCAGTGACCACCGGCCCAGACCCCTACCTCCACCGCCCCGCCCTCCCATCGACCTCATACCACCGCCGTGCTTGGCAACGCCCCCAGGCCATCCCTTTAATCCTGGCCGACCTCCAGATCAGGCGCCAGTAGCTCTAGGCCGCACACGCCCCTAAGATAAACACCAAGGTGCTGCTTCCCTGGCATAATAGGCGTACTAGCGCCTGTTACGCCGGGGAATGCTTCCGTTAATTGGGAATCAACTGGCCAGAAATTGAAATTCAGGGGGGCGACGGACCTCTAGCTAAGGTGAAATAGTATATGAGGAGAGACATTGTGCATCACAAGTTACTGGGAACATCTAGTATCAAGAAGAAGCGGTCAACTAGTGTCTTCTGTGGGATGAATACCATCCAAGCAGAGACGTAAGATTTGCACGACTAAGGGAAGAGGAGTACCTTTTTCGGTTGCCGGTGTGGTCACCTCCACATGTCGCGCCGATCTTCTTTTTTTTACCGGGGAAACCAATGTTCTGGAGGGTGCAGGCTTGGACGAACCCATGGCCAAATTGTTGACTATGTTGCCGTGGCCGTATGTCGGTGGAGGGGAAGCAGATCCGAGGCGGCGAAGGAAGGCGTAGCAGGAACAACTCTGGTGCGATGGAGGGTGGCAAAGTTGGAGCGATAGCGGTGAGGCGCATGACGCGTGGTTAAACTGGCTCGGGTACGGACAGCTCGGCCTCGGCTTCAACTACTAGCCGTGGAGGGCATTGCGGTTGAGGTTGCGGTGGACGACGACGTCGGGGTATCGGCTCCGGCGTGATGGAGGAGGGCGGCAGTTGATGGGTGGGATGGGGGTGGCGGACGGAGGACGCCGGGAATTCGCGGCTGGTAGAGAGGTAGATTTGGCGCCCACAGATTACGAATGGGGAATCAGACGGGTGGGGGGGAACCATGTTTCGGTCTGGGACACGCTTGTTTTTGGCTTTTTTGAATAGAAGATGGGACGCGCTTGTTTGAAATTTGGGGAAAGTACAAACTTTGTCCCCCTCTTAAATTTCGGACCTACTACGGGTCAGGAGTAGGATGGTAATCCCAGGTGTCCCAAATAGTGGGCAGGAGCGATTTCGGCCGCGTGCATGTGTGCTTAGGCGGCCATTGTGTATGAATGTTTTTCGGATGCGGTTGCGTGGCGTCTAGATGAAGCTACAAACCTACCCCGGTTTAGACCTTTGGACGTCGGGCCGGTAGGTTTCACGGGTCGGAGTTATTAGAAAAGTAATTTCCTTGTACTACCAAACATTGGTCTCACGCGGTTTCGGGCGAGTAGAGGCTATTTCAGCGTTTCGTTTGAAATTTTGAAACATAAGCATTCACGTTTAGAGTACTCTTGAACTATTAGGATTGACCTAAATAGACAACGTTATATTTGACCTTGTATGTTTGAAAACCTCATTAAATTATCTGCTTCTTTTTGAAATTTTGACACTTGAAAATCCTATAACTACGATTATTTTGGAATGGAGGAGCTAAATTTGAATCTATTTTGTACACGACTACATATGCTATTATGTACAAAATCAGAGCAAAGATTGGTGCCCCCATAATTTAGGTATGGTTTACAAATGCCATGATATCAAATTCAAATAATTGAATGGACTTCATGTTGAATTCGATTTTTTTAAACCATCTTAAGTTGAATTCAAATGTATGTTAGTTCATAGGTAGCTATTTATAATGTCCATTGTGTAACTTTTGTATGTATAATGTGCTTTACGCACACAACATGAACTATACTCACGTTTATATTCGATTGCTAAAGCGATGCATTGTCTTGAGTTCAAAATACTAACTATGTGGATCAATTGTGTCGAATAATAACATAGATATGCTCAAATTCGATAGAATCTAGATGTCTGATGGATCAATGACCGCTCCTTACGCGAATTGCAAATATCATGATCCCATCCTAATATTTGGATACAATTTATATCTTTAATCAATGTGTAGAGCAGTCTTTTACGTGTAGTTTCACTCTTCATCGATGGTCTCTCACACATGCTCACACACTCTCTCCTGAGGTGTCTTTCTCGCACACATGCTCTAGATATAACCCTCCCTCCCTCTCGTAACCATGTACAACTGTTTCCACTAACCTTTATCACAAGCACTCTTCCTCTCGCAAACATACACACGCACAATCCTCACCAACCCTTTCTATATACATGGATCTGCCTACGTGTCTCATGTACACACATTATCTTTACGCCTGTCTCTCACGCATTGTCTCACACCTCTCTTCCTAATCGACGAGTATGATTCTAGCAGAGCATCTGTAGGATGCCCCTTAAAGTTAGGTTGGATGAATAGTAATATCAGAGATAAAGGGGTTACCTTAGTCCGAGAACCTAGGGTTACAAATCCTAGCCGGCTTTGTCAGTGGACACAGAGTCCTTCACAATTCTGCTATCTTTGTCTTGTACGACTAGTCATCCATGGGTCTTCCTAAATGCGTCACGGGCCGACCAATGTGGCGCAGGACGGAACCAAACGAAGGACCTCACCTCGACCCACCGGACCTCACGCGGCGACACACCCTCTGCCCCCACGTCTCATTATCTTCTCACACCCACACATACCAACACAAACACCACACACAGAAAATTTCTCCTGGTGCCTCTATTCCCTCCCCCCTTGCATATACACACTCAAGGGAATGGAACCTCTTGTCGTGATGTCATATTCATCTCTCTCTCTAGACCACTCTCATTTCTCATGCTATCTCTCCCACGCCCCCCCGTCGGCCCCTCTATCCATGCCTCTCTCGAATATGTAATACACACACATACCTCTCTAGGCCCCACCAAATGCATCAACTACACATTCACACATGTTACATCACGTGCCCCATTGATCTAAAAAGCCCTCTCTTCACGTTTATTTCGCATACAACATTCCTTTTGAATAAAGTGTGGCCAAAAAATTATTTTAGAGTTTCTACATATATACAACATTACAAAGTTATATGGAGGAGTACGAACGCTAATTTGCATTGCATGGTGCCCACAATGATATTTATTCCGCACTGTGAATTTGTATATTTTTATACTATATACAAAGTTAGTCATAATAAAGAGAAACGAAGAGCATCTCTCTCTCCATCGCATACCCCCCTGTATGCCCCTTTCACGTATGCACACAAAACTATCTCCAGGTCCTCTAAAAGTAAGCCCCCAGAAAATTCACGCATGTTTCATCTTTCTCTCGCGATATATGCAATGACGATCATTGTATTTGAAGCGAAAGCACGATACGTACATTGGATTTTAGAATCCAGCGGTCACCATTTACATTTAGTGGTTATTATACAGTCACGGGCTCACCGTACAACTGTGTATTTGCTCATGACATGACTAGTTGACCAGTTAAACGCTCCATGTGGCACCTCTAGTGTTGCATCACATTATCTCACTACCATCGTGCCCACCTGTCGACTTGTATCTACTCTACATCTACACTCTTATAAAATACATAAAATACACTCTTATAAAAAAAACAGAGTTGGTGATGATGGTGTGCCTGCCATCCTGCAATATAGGCCGTCCGATTTATATCTGACAGATAGGAAATAAACTATGGCAATTTTGCAAAAAAGTACCCACACACCTCTCCACATTTGCAAATAAAGCCTTCCCTCGTTCATCCTTTTCTCTCACAAGATAAACAAGTCATACAAATGCATCTTGATGTTACGTGCAACGCACGGGCATCTTGCTAGTAAGAATGAAAACAAACGACAAAAAACTATTTGGACGGTGGTTCGAAGTCATGACCGCGGGCACAACGGACAAGGTGGCCTTGTATTGGTATGCTGAGCCGTCTGTTTTAACACACATGAGCTGGTGTGGTGATTATACACATACGCACGCATGCACACGAACTACATCCACGCAACACATGCACCCACACACGCACGCAACACTCACACATACACACGCAACCACGCACGCACGCAACACTCACACGCACGCACACACGCATGCACGCACACACCAATACACCACACGACCAACGCACACTCTCACGCTCAAGTGCTCAACCTACACGTGCATGCGCACACATCAGGCCCTGACAGACACATACACAATCAGGTGATTCCCGCGCACGGGTTGGAGCCTTGTCGCGCCTGCGTAAATTTGTGCTTATCTGACCTTTTGCCTATGCGAACTGACAGGTGGGACCCACAAGGAACGTGGTCAATTTAACTAGTCAACATGGCGCCACACAGACTATTTGGCCGGTCAATAGAGTGCAATCCGATGCTGAACTGTGAGCAAGTGACCGTATAATCACCGCAAAACGTATATAGTGATCGTAATCAGCTTATTCTGAAGTTCGGTGACCATATTACGCTTTTCTCTCTGTAGGCCCTCAAAAACTACATCTCTACATGTTCTCGCATGTTACATCTAACAACTATGCAATACATCACTACTACTACACTCTAACACAATAAATCATATGTGTTTTTAGTTTTACTAGATATCATATTGTTACTTATAATTATTCAGTTTGCATACATTAAAATTGCCTTTGAAATGTATGGCCAGTATCATCTACTGCGTGGGAAAAATCCTGCCATTTCCTGTTTAATCGGGTTTGTATCGATGGATCGTGAGAAACAACAAAACTATAGTACTATACAGTACAAGTGACAGTTCACTGGGCCGTCATGTCGTCTACTCCTCCGTCGTAAGAGTGGAGCGCTCGCTTTCATAAATCTTCTAGTCCCTTTCGCCGACATGTGGGAAATCAAGCTACCGGGTCCACGTGTCATACCGGAATACAGTGCAGAGCAGCCAGGGTGAAGCACCCCAGTCATGGCACCGACGTAGTAATGAGTAATGAGGCATCAAATCACAAAGCTGCACCTTTCCCGCAGTTAAGTTGGAGGGATGAAGCAACCATCATTTCACTCGTTGCTGAATCCGCTTCTCCCTCATCTTCTTCAACTTAACCACCTGTTGCTTCTGCCGTTGTTCTGCCTCATGTGGGATGCGGATCGGCTTGGTAAAGCACTAACACGTGGGACCGCATGTTAGCAAACCGCGAGGACAACGTCCTCTGAAAATAAGAAGCCTAATCCTAGACTTACAAAGGGCTACGTAGCTGGTACGTATACTTTCCATCTAATCTATATATGCCCCCTTGATTTTCAGGTGGGGTGGGCCTAATCCTCTCCTTTAATCTAATCAAATAGTCTCACATCACATTAGTTCGTAACTTTACGTAAACCATTACGTGGATGTAGCATTGCTCAAATAAGAAACCTCCCCTGCCATCCGCGCGGCAAAATCACCTCCTTTTTACTAATCATTTTTTAGATCAATATAATTGAGATTTGTATAGATAGCACACAGGAGCAAAACCAAGTGGTACGGTTAAGGGCATCCACAATGTGTAGCCAAATGTGAAAATAACTTTTGGCATCGTGGGAACCATTGTGGACAGTGTTGCCAAAGCCAAAAAGATGGAACCGAAGCTCCCTGATTGATTGATTGAAGGAATAGAAAAATGCAATGTCTCTCCTCTTTCTCCCATGTTTGGACGCATGTAGTACAGTATAGAGCACAGAGTCTACTCCCCTGTCCCTTCTATCACAAATCACAAAGTAGTGAGGCGTCAAATCACAAAAGCACGGATGAAGCAACCATCATTTCACTCTTCGCTGACTCCTCTTCTCCATCGTCTTCTTCGAGAAACCATCTCACCGCACTAGTACTCCTAGTAGTACTCCCTCCGGTCCTTTTTTGTCTGCGTCTAAGAAAATTTCGTTTTCCCCGCAATGCTCTATGCATTGGCATTTTTTCGCTGCTCTTTCCAACCGGTCCCTCCATCCCTTTCCACCGCATGCGTGCCTGCAGTAATCCCATCTCTCTTTCCCATGTGCTTTGCATCTTCCCAAGGCAGAGAGAGCTGATTGCATGCAGAAACAGGAGAGAGAGTGAGAGGCGCATGTGTGCAGAGAGATGGACAGGGGAGAGAGAGACGACATGCATGCATGCGGAAGTGAGAAGGTTGGGTTGCATGGTGCTGCATTAATCAAGCGATGAGGAGTGAGATGGTTAGCTCTTTGGTCTTTGGATAAAAAAATACGCATTAATTGACACGTGAAACAAGGATTTGTATTGATTAAATCCCGCAAAGGAAAACCCCGCCTTTCTTTTTTAACACTAGTACTCCTAGTACGTACGTACTTATCCTGTTTGGGTCTAGGCCTTGCATTGCCAAACTTCGTCACACATTTTTGCCAAGCTTGCCTAAAGTTTTCAAAATGAGAAGGAGGTACACTTGCGCACGGCTGTCATGGTCGCACCGCACCCTCACACGGTCGCTCCTGCATGCCGCGGTCGCGCCGCACCCTCACACAGTCGCTCCTGCACGCCGCAAACCCAACCAAGGGAACGCACCCTCACTGACACATGCTGTCGCATGTGAACAAACCAAACTCAGCCATCCTATCGCTGACACATAATTTTCGTTCATAGAGTATGTTTATCCAACCGCATGTTGGGGAGTATCCGTACGACCCGTGCGGTGGTCTGTTGGGGAAGAAGAAGAGGTGAGGAAGAAGGAAATAAGGGTTAGAAGACGTAGGATATTCATCCAACCGCTTGAAATGGTAGACTGACCCAAGTCAGGCGACTTGCATAACAAATATATGTTTTTACACAGCAAAAGATCCATAAAAACAACAACATAAAGAAAAACTATCACTGCTCGTGGAAAGAGATGGCCTCGTCGTCTTTGGCTGCCGGCGCGAACCAGCCGTCGCTGCCGACGTGTGTCTCCGCACCATGGTTGTCCTCGGCCTCCAGCTACTCGTTCAAGCGGAGCATGCGGGCGCTCTGCACGGACGAGAGCACAGCCCGGTTCAAGTCGACTATGTCCGGTTCTGCCTGCAGGAGGGCCTCGATGGCAGCGGCATCCGCGCCTCCGCATCGAGTCGAGCCTCTGCCACCCGGTTCAAGTCCAGGACGTCCGGTTCCGCTGCAGGAGGGCCTCGATGGCAGCGGCATCCACGCGCGCCGCCTCAAGTTGAGCCTCCGCCGCCCGGTTCACATCCACGACATCCGGTTCCGCCTGCAGGAGAGCCTCGATGGTAGCGGCATGCACGCGCTCTGCGTCGAGTTGAGCCTCTACCTCCCGGTCCTCCTTTAGTATCGCCATGTTGAACCGCTGGTCCGCCTGCACCATGGGGCACTCGGACGCCGCCACGAAGTCGACGTCCATCGTCTCATACCCATCGGGATCCTTCTGCGCTGCGACCTCCGCCATGAACATTGGATCGGCTTCCTCCTCCTCATAGCTTGGCTCCAGAGAACTCGGGGATTGGCCCGCCGCAAAGCGAGCTTGGGAACGGAGGTCTGTGGCACCGACCATCGCCGTGATTTCTGCGCGGCGCTCCGGCGTCAGCATCTTGTAGTAAGTGATCTTGCGGCGCACCATGGCTTTTCGGCGAACTAGGGGACGCTTGATGCGGGCTAGGGGATCAAAAGGTGGGGGAATGGGCTGGAGATTTGGTGTGGTTTTAGGGCAGTGGCTGGTATAGGCCGAGCAGCGAAGGTTCTGGTGTGAATAGTGGTTCCGGTGACGACCGGTCAATCGGTTTTGACTGTACATCGCTCTTGTCGCGTTCGCGTTGCAGCCCGGCACGCTGGACCCTCCATGTCGCTCACCGAATGGAATGCGCTTCGTCTTGCGTTTTCGCTCGCTTGTGGGACCGCAGTTGAGAGAAAACTGACATCCCTCCCCCTCCCCCGCCCGCGTCATTTATTATACCACCACTCCCTCCGTTTTATGCGGAGTAAATAAAAACAGAGGGAGTATACTACGGATGAGGATCCCCTGACGTGGCCGAACCCATTGAGTAACTGACATGCGGGGCCTAGCAAGCATGGGGTCCGCCAGTAAGTGACCGAAAGGGAGGGTAAGGCAGGGATACCTACGTCAGAGGATCCACTTCCACTATACTACTTTGACCAAATGTTAGAGTAATAATATATGACATGCAACTTACACAAATGTTAGAGTAATAATATATGACATGCAACTTACACAAAGCATACATGGTCTAATGCGTTTTTCGAGGCTAACTTTGACCAAATGTTAGAGTAATAATATATGACATGCAACTTACACAAAGCATATGGTCAAATTCGTATGTGAAAGGAGTTTCCAATGATATAATTTTCACATTATACATCTCATGTACTATTAATCTTGTCAATAGTCAAATTGGAAACCATCTCGAGTACAAATCTAGGAGTACGTATGAATCTAACAATATTGATTGGGTGTTGTTGAATGTTGATACCTTTTTGATCAAAGTAGAGATACTTTGACTACACATAAAAACTTATATGTAAACTATAAAGGATAGGAGGGAGTATATTGTACGTTCAAAAATGGAATGAACATTGAATACCCTTTATATATGATTTGCGGATGCTATGATCACCGGTTCAAAATTTTGAATCCGCCTTAGGTATCACGTGCCCCCACTCGTTCCCTCTTGATTTCATCTCGGGGTCCGGAGATCTATTGAAAGAGGACTAGGGTGGGTACATGCGAATGATACTCGGCGGAATGTTCAAATGAGGCATGCGGGAGGATGGACTCGACTGGAGGGCGACATGATCGATGGAGAAGAGGGTTGGAGAGGAATGAGAAATAAGCAAATGCCACATGATTATACTTGAACGACTCAAATAAACAATAAGTTGTCTCGCTTGGCCTACATAGTGAAAGGCCTAATGCGCAACACGGAGCACTGACGCTCGAATATGGCCGGGAAAACAGGGAAACCGACATGTGGGGCAGACTAGTCCAATGGAGGAGCTGGCCCACGACCTCCTCGCCACCGAGAACCATTCATGTGGGTCGTTGGGGCCAACAACGGGGCGCAGCTCCAGCACCGCCTCTGGACACGACGACTGCGGTGAGCGACACGCTCATACCGTAGCTACACACGGTCGGTTTTAGTGTGCCGAGGGTGGCGTTAGTGTTGTGGCACGACCAACGGTATGTTTGGTTTGTGCCCAAGGTTGCCCCATCAAAGCATTGGGTAGCCAAAATTTTGGTTGAGGTATTGGTTGCCCATGATTTGGCCGACATTGGCAAGAAAAATGAACTAGAGTTGGCTAGAGTTCATTGGCATGCCAAAGAAATGGCAACCATCCAAACAAAGACCAATCTTTGGGTCATGACCAAAATTTTGGTTGAGGTATTGGTTGCCCATGATTTGGCCGACATTGGCAAGAAAAATGAACTAGAGTTGGCTAGAGTTCATTGGCATGCCAAAAAATGACAACCATCCAAACAAAGACCAATCTTTGGGTCATGAACAAAATTTTGGTAAGGTGCACTTTGGCCACAATCCAAACATACCCCAACACCTGGCTCGTCGAGGATGCACGGGGCGCCGCGACACGTCCACGGGGTGGTGTAGCGCGGCCAACTGCATCCTCTGGACCTGAGACCAATCCGGGTCGTCTTGCTTTTTCAATGACATGCGGGGATCGCATGTGAGCAAAGGGCAGCTCCAACGTTGCCACGACCGTAGCTGACTACCCTGGCACACCAGAACCCTCGTCCCTCGCGCCATCACGCGGTGCGTTCCCAGCCGGCGCCAGCTGGCCACATTCATGCTGTCTGTTTGTATGTCGTCGTTAAGAGGCTCGGTGCCCGAGGAACCAACTCCGGCGACTTAATGATGCACCCGGACGCTTGGCCTCACCGGAATGCGCTACTTAAAGCGGCAACGCCCAGCTAACCTCCACACCATAGCGCATCGTCCTCCTACCTGGCACCACATCCGCCATGACCGCAAGTGCGAACGCTCTGTCGGAGAGCTTGTCTTCGAGGATGAAGGTCGAGGTCACCTCCCTCGCTCCAGTCGCCTTTGCGACGCAATAGCGGCGTAGCCGAACGCGGACGCGACCGCACAAGCGGTGGCCACGCTGGCGGCCGATGACGGGAGCACCGTCAGCCACGCGTCCTACTTGCCACCGTCCAACGTCCGGTACTGCCGAGGTCAGGGACTCCTCCGAGGATGAGTAGGGCATGGGAGGCGGCAGGGCATGGTGTGCCAACTGGCCGGTCCGTATCCCGTGTTCTACTCTTCCTCGCCAGAGACCGCACCTTCACTTCACGGGTCTTGAACCCTGCCCCCGTACATAAAGATCGCAGATGGAGGACGTCGGTCGCCGCCGTAGAATAGGTTTAGGGTCGGGTTTCTTTTATTTTTTTTGTCCTATAAAAGTTCAAAATGTAATGAAAATCTGTCGTGTTTGCATCAATCTCGGCCGGTGTATATGAACTTTCACAATAATATACATATTGTAGGAGTACTAGCAAGATGCCCGTGCGTTTCACGGAAGATCGAGATCTTGTGGGTGAAAAGGATGAACGAGGGAAAGCCTTATCTGCAAATGTGGAGAGGAGTGCGGGTAAATTGTCATAGTTTCCTTCCTATCCGTTAGATATAGATCGGACGGCCTATATTGCAGGATGACAGGCACACCATCATCACCAACTCTGCTTTTTATTGAACCGAGACAAATCCAACATGCAAAGTAAAATAAACACATAGGGTCTATGCATACACAAATTATCTTAGGCACTCCAATAGTATGTCCACTACACATTCACACATTTCACATCTTTCTACATCTACGGGAACCTACGAAAGGGTTAACGTAAATTGCCTCTCTCTCTCCTCCCCTGATTTTCATGGTGGTGGGGCCCTCCCTCCCCCCAATCTACAATCAACAGCTCACACGTTTCACATTACGTTAATTACGTAACTGGGATTACGTAGGTGTAGCATTACTCGTCCTAAAAAACCCAACTAAGCCAACCTCCCAGCATATCGCGCGGGAAAAGACCCGGCCGCGCCGTTTTAGTCGGGATTACCGGACTACTAGTAGTAGTATCAATGGATCGCGCGAAGCAACAATTTTTTTGAGGGGGCGAAGCACCTAGTTTAAATGGAAAAAAGGCGGTACACTCACATCACTCCTGTCGCGGTCGCATTGCACCCCACACACGTTCGTTCCTGCACACGGCTCACGCAAACGGGATGCGCTTCGGCTTGCCTCTTCACTGACACGTGGGACTACATTTGGAGAAACCGACCATGTGCCAAACTCCCCCGCGCACCGTGCGAAAATCCTCCCCCCCCACACACAAAAATTCCCCCAAAATCCGATTCAACCGCCCTTCGGCCAACTAGCCAATAATATTCCCCAAACCCCCTCCCCCCTGTCCTCCTCCACTCCATTCGCTCCACCAAAGCCGCCCTCCCGCCGTGCTGATACGTCGGTGCCGCGGTTCGGCGATCCTCTCGCTCCCACAGTACGCTCTCGTAGACTGCCGTCCTCTAGCCGCGCCGCCACCTCTGGCTACGTTCTTGTGGAGGCGCACGACGGTCAGCGGCGCCACCGCTGGCGACGTTCGTGTGGAGACGCACGGTGGTCAGCTTCTCCCACGGTACGCGCATTCTAGACTGAGGCCCCGTTCATGTCGCTGTAGTGCTGAATGTTAGCTGATAGACGCTGTTAATCTCACTATTTGCCGAAGTAGTTTACTGTCAATATGCTCTGCTTAAGAAGCTTCCTTGCCCTGTCCTGCACTCAATCTGCTTAGCTGAGATGGCATGCCAAGACTGATTAGTTGCTAAAATATCTTGCCATATATTTATTGTGACGTAGATTGCCATGGTCTAGTACCCAATCTGTTAGGTGAAATAGTTCTACATCGTTTTATACTCGATCTTTGTTGTTGCGATGGCCTTCGATAGTTCGATGGCTGTGTGCTCGGCCTCATTGACTGCTGAAACAGCCTGCCATAATTTGGCACTCAAATCTGTTTGCTGAACTAGCTTTATATATATTTCATTACTTAGATCTGCTCGTCCAAATATCTTGCCATAGCTTTAGACATCGACCTAGGTATTTTTTTTGGACTTCATAAAAAAGCATATATGTTTTTCCTGTAATATCTAGTAGAAGAACTAATTTGTATGTCTAACAGATGGACAAGACTTGGATAACTTCTGCTCAAAGATTCTCCGCTGCATATGTCGAGGGGGTTGAAAACTTCATGAACTTTATCAGAGCTGAGTATGGTGGTCTGAAATCAGATGTGCTCTACCCATGTAGCAGTTGTATGAATTCAGTTACAAGACCCCATTCAACTGTGCAAAATCATCTACACTTGTATGGGATGTCGGTCACATATACTAGGTGGGTTCATCATGGTGAAGCTGTGAACGTTAATGTTATTGACTACGTGGAAGCAGCAGATCACCATCTTGATCTGCCTGATGCTCAGGTGGAAGAGGAGGAGGAGGTGGTGGTGGCGGAGCCAGTGAGTTTGACCAACATTGAAACAATTCTACGAAATGCTCGTGCATTCCGTGAACTTTCACCTACGAAATGCCAAGGACAAGCTGCATCCTAGAAAATACCGAAGACATGTGTTCAATGCAAAGCATGAAAACCGTGATGCGCCGAAGAGGCTCACTGCCGATGAGTTGCAAGTGGAATTAGAGAAGGTCAGGCATATTACACCAGGAAACCATCCTAGTAATGGTAGTGGGAAAAGGAAGTGTGGCAGGGTAGAAGAGAGATTATTGTTTACCCGCAGGTTTGGAGTATTAGAAAGATTTGGATCTGTGGCATAATCTTGATGTGATGCACATCGAGAAAAATATATGTGACAACATTATCGGCACACTTCTTAATATTGAAGGCAAGACGAAAGATACCTTAAAATCTAGGATTGATTTGACACACCTGGGTATCAGAAAGGATTTGCAGGTGCAAGATGAAGGTAAACCATGGGATATGGCACCAGCTGTGTACGTCTTGGACAAGGTAAAAAGAAAAGAATTCTGCGAGGTCCTGTCACGTGTGAGATTCCCACATGGATTTGCTTCCAACCCTGAAAGGAGAGTCAGTGCAGATGGAAACAAGGTACAAGGGTTGAAAACTCATGACTGCCACGTCCTACTTCAAAGGGTTTTACCTGTTATCCTTAGAGGATTGGGCCGCCCTGACTTATACAGAGCAGTTGCAGAGTTGGGACAATTCTTCAGGGATCTCCGCAGTAGGAATATCAGGATAGATGCTTTGGAGCGTCTTAGAGACAAGATACCAACTATCCTATGCGACCTTGAGAAGATATATCCTCCAGCCTTCTTTGATGTGATGGTGCATTTGGCTGTTCATCTACCTGATGAGGCACTACTTAGAGGTCCAGTACAGTATGGCTGGATGTACCCTATTGAAAGGCGGCTAGGCACTTTCAAGGGCTATGTTAGGAACAGAGCTAGACCCGAGGGTTCCATTGCAGAGGCCTACATTGCTACAGAAGCATTGACATTCTGCTCAAAATACATTGAAACAGCTGATCAGCTTAGCAAAGAGGTGGGTGAAGACAATCCCGGGCTCAATGTTTTCAATTATTCTGTTCGAGTTACAAGGAAGAGTCAACAAGAGGACAAACCTAAAGATTTGGACAAAATGGTTTGGTATGTGTTGAATAACTGTCCTGAGATACTACCTTATATCAAGTAAGTGCAGTACTGCAGCTTATACATCGTAATCTACTAAACTTACAGCACATTCTTATATATTTAGATGTTTGATGCGATCACTATGTTGTGTAGCATCTACAAAGAGGAGTTACTGCCGCAAAATCCAAGAAACATTGACAAACTGGTTATGGCAGGATTTGCGAAATGGTTCAAGAACCATGTAAGCTTTTGAAGTGCACTGTTAGTTTTTTTTAATATAATGAGTACATAAGATGATCAGCTTGTCTATTTTCTAACCATAGGTTAAGAAGATGCGGGAGGATGGGCAGGCAGTTGATGATGCCCTTTACTCACTAGCAATGGGTCCTGATACTCTGGCAAGACATTATGAATCTTGCATTGTTGGAGATGTGCGCTACAACACCCTTGCACGAGACGAAGGAAGGAAGACACAAAACAGTGCCATCATGAGCATAGATACGTATGACAAAGAGACAACTGAAATGTATGCTAACATAACAGATATTGTTCAGTTGTAGTATATCTCTAGTTTCGAGGATCATCGGTGTGTGGTTCTGTTGTGCTGTCGTTGGTATATTTCCAGGATCGCAAAACCCAGAGCTGATGATTATTTCAAATCCATCAATGTTAAGGCGACGTACCAGACCAACAAGACTTTTATTTTGGCAAATCAAGCAACACAGATATTTTTCTTGGAAGATACATTTGCACGTAGCGATGACTGGAGAGTATTGCAAAGGTTTGAGCAGAGGAATTCATTTAATAAAGTTGCACAACAAGATGATGCTTACACTGCTCCTGATGTACAAGATAACACAGATGTTCCTAATATCCTTGAGAACCATCAAGTCAATGACGCCGGCGAAAAGATTGCATGTCGTGCTGTGGACATACAAGAGTTGATCAAGAAGAAGCCAATGTTCGAGGACGTTGAGGACGAAGAAGAAGATGACATTGTGGGGAATTACGATTCAGACTAATACACATGGCGAAGATGTTGACGCTGCTGCTGCGGATGATGATTCGCATTTGCCTGTCAGAAGACGTTTTTTATCTACTATGTGAAATTGTGTTTGCTGTGACAACTGAAACCTGATGAACATGTTGTTTAGTATTTTGCTGTGAGAACATCACTTGTTATGTATGCTGATTTGTGTTTGGTGATTGTATGACAACTAAAACATGATGACATTGTTGTTTAGTTGTACTCATATTTGGCTGTGAAACTTGAATTTGATGACATAGTTTGTTGTTGGACTGCAATTTGCTTGACGTCTTCGAATGAGAACAAATCTGACCCAACAGGGCCTCTACTATTTATTTATTTATATGAGCAAAAGGGGATACCACCTGATTTTCGTTAATATAAATCATTATATGTTCACAACACTACGCCTAGCCTGCTACACAGGTTTCATTCATTACTAGTTTCAGCAAAGTGCTCATGTCGTAGCCACTGAATACATCACAAGTGCTACATACACTGCAAACAAAGAGACAATCATCCTACAGAGTACATCGATTTTGCCCATTATCTTCACAAGCTCTTTCATCTCCTCATTGCTGTCAAGGCCGTTCAGCAGCTGTTGCTTGGCCATGATCAGAGGAACTGCATCTTTAACCTTCTGCTCTACATCTTCCTCTTCTGTTGTTCCTTCAGTTACTTTTCCAACACCCCAATCTGCTGGTATTGGGATTCCTTGGCTAACCTAATAATCAACGTAGTTGCATTCCCCCACATCAGCAACTTCCCAAAAATACAAGTCACACGAATCTTCCCTTTTCTGCATGAATCAAATTGGAAGATCATCAACAAAACTATTTAAAAAAATCAGCAACTGAAAGTAGCAGAACAACACTTAAACATATTATTACCCCATGATTCGGGCATTTGTAGAAGACTCGGCCAGGGTTGCGGATTGTGGTTGAGACGCGACGGATGACTCTGCGTGATTTGCAGTAGTGGCACCACACCAACGGCAGCGGGTTGCGATGAGCAATCGGCTGCGGTGCGCGTGCCGGCGGGGGTGTGATGAGACCCACAGGCGATGGTACGTGTGGCGACTTGGCGCATATCTGGTTTTTGCCTGCTGAAGAGCAGGTGGATGAGCAGCCAGTGGACATGGTTGCTGCGGCCAGAGCTTCTGATGCTAGGCAGAGTAAGTAGAGAAGAGGAGAAGCGAATGTTGGATATGTCAGTTTCATTACTTGCAGAGTAGCATAGCACCATATATAGTCATAGTCTAGGTTTGGATTCGAACCAGCTACAGGAGCACGTCTTTCTTTTTTTAAAACTCGGCAACATCTCTTTACTGGTACACTAGCTTGTTCTGTACGCCTTCCCAAGTCTTTGATTTTCTTTCTATATATAAAAAGTATGCTACTTGGTGTCCGCTTAGTCAACAAATGATTGTGCCAACCTTGACCGTTGGATTGACATTCAACGTCTGCCGCGTTTCTTCAGTCTCTTCTTCCTCGAGCCGCCAAAGCCAAACCAGCGCCGACGGGACCGCCTGCTACCGCCTCCCACAGCTGGCTGTGTGTTGGGTAACGTAGCATAAATTCAAAAGTTTCCTACGTGTCACCAAGATCTATCTATGGAGTCATCTAGCAATGAGGGAGGAGTGGATCTACATACCCTTGTAGATCGCACGCGGAAGCGTTGAAGAGAACGGGGTTGATGGAGTCGTACTTGTCGTGATCCAAATCATCGATGATCCTAGCGCCGAACGGACGGCACCTCCGCGTTCAACACACGTACGGAGCAGCGACGTATCCTTCTTCTTGATCCAGCAAGGGGGAAGGAGAGGTTGATGGAGATCCAGCAGCACGACGGCGTGGTGGTGGAAGTAGCAGGATTCCAACAGGGCTTCGCCAAGCGCTGCGGGAGGAGGGAGATGTGTCATGGGAGGGAGAGGGAGGCGCCAAGGCTTAGGTATGGTTTCCCTCCCCTCCCCCCACTATATATAGGGCCAAGGGAGAGGGGGAGGGCACAGCCTTGGCCCTTCCTCCAAGGAAGGGTGCGGCCAAGGGGGGAGGAGTCCATCCTCCCCAAGGCACCTCGGAGGTGCCTTCCCCCTTTAGGACTCTTCCTTTCCCTCTTCTCTTGGCGCATGGGCCTCTTGGGGCTGGTGCACTTGGCCCATATAGGCCAAGGCGCACCCCCTACAGCCCATGTGGCCCCCGGGGCAGGTGGCCCCACCTGGTGGACCCCCGGGACCCTTCCGGTGGTCCCGGTACAATACCGGTGACCCCGAAACTTGTCCCGATGGCCGAAATAGCACTTCCTATATATAATTCTTTACCTCCGGACCATTCCGAAACTCCTCGTGACGTCCGGGATCTCATCCGGGACTCCGAACAACTTTCGGGTTACCGCATACTAATATCTCTATAACCCTAGCGTCACCGAACCTTAAGTGTGTAGACCCTACGGGTTCGGGAGACATGCAGACATGACCGAGATGACTCTCCGGTCAATAACCAACAGCGGAATCTGGATACCCATGTTGGCTCCCACATGTTCCACGATGATCTCATCAGATGAACCACGATGTCAAGGACTTAATCAATCCCGTATACAATTCCCTTTGTCTATCGGTACGATACTTGCCCGAGATTCGATCGTCGGTATCCCGATACCTTGTTCAATCTCATTACCGGCAAGTCTCTTTACTCATTTCATAACACATCATCCCATGATCAACTCCTTGATCACATTGTGCACATTATGATGATGTCCTACCGAGTGGGCTCAAAGATACCTCTCCGTTTACACGGAGTGACAAATCCCAGTCTCGATTCGTGCCAACCCAACAGACACTTTCGGAGATACCCGTAGTGTACCTTTATAGCCACCTAGTTACGTTGTGACGTTTGGCACACCCAAAGCACTCCTACGGTATGCGGGAGTTGCACAATCTCATCGTCTAAGGAAATGATACTTGACATTAGAAAAGCTTTAGCATACGAACTACACGATCTTGTGCTATGCTTAGGATTGGGTCTTGTCCATCACATCATTCTCCTAATGATGTGATCCCGTTATCAATGACATCCAATGTCCATGGTCAGGAAACCGTAACCATCTATTGATCAACGAGCTAGTCAACTAGAGGCTTACTAGGGACATGGTGTTGTCTATGTATCCACACATGTATCTGAGTTTCCTATCAATACAATTCTAGCATGGATAATAAACGATTATCATGAACAAGGAAATATAATAATAACTATTTATTATTGCCTCTAGGGCATATTTCCAACAGTCTCCCACTTGCACTAGAGTCAATAATCTAGTTCACATCGTCATGTGATTAACACTCACAGGTCACATCGCCATGTGACCAACATCCAAAAGAGTTTACTAGAGTCAATAATCTAGTTCACATTACCATGTGATTAACACTCGATGAGTTCTGGGTTTGATCATGTTATGCTTGTGAGAGATGTTATAGTCAACGGGTCTGAATCTTTCAGATCCGTATGTACTTCGCAAATCTCTATGTCATCTTGTAGATGCAGCTACTACGCTATATTTGAAGCCATTTCAAATAACTGTTCTACATGGAGCTATTCTAAATTGTTGCTCCATTATATGTATCTGGTATCTCTACTCAGAGCTATTCGGATAGGTGTTAAGCTTGCATCGACGTAACTCTTTACGTCGAACTCTTTATCACCTCCATAACCGAGAAACATATCCTTATTCCTCTAAGGATAATTTAGACCGCTATCTGGTGATCTACTCCTAGATTACCTTTGTACCCTCTTGCCAGATATGTGGCAAGGCACATTTCAGGTGCGGTACACAACATAGCATACTGTAGAGCCTATGTCTTAAGCATAGGGGACGACCTTCGTCCTTTCTCTCTATTCTGCCGTGGTCAGGTTTCGAGTCTTACTCAATGTTCACACCTTATAACACAGCCAAGAACTCCTTCTTTGCCGATCCATTTTGAACTCCTTCAAAATCTTGTCACGGTATGTATTCATTTGAAAGTACCATTAAGCGTTTTGATCTATCCTTATAGATCTTGATGCTCAATGTTCAAGTAGCTTAATCCAGGCTTTCCATTGAAAAACACTTTCCAAATAACCCTATATGCTTTCCAGAAATTCTACATCATTTCTGATCCATAATATGTCAACAACATATTCTTATCAGAAATTCTATAGTGCTCCCACTCACTTCTTTGGAAATACAAGTTTCTCATAAACTTTGTATAAACCCAAAATCTTTGATCATCTCATCAAAGTGTACATTCCAACTCCGAGATGCTTACTCCAGTCCTTAGAAGGATTGCTGGAGCTTTGCATACTTACTAGCATCTTTTAGGATTGACAAAACATTCCAGTTTGTATCACATACAACCTTTCCTCAAAAAACGTCGGGGAAACAATGTTTTGACATCCTATCTGCAAGATTTCATAAATAATGCAGTAATCGCTAATATAATTCCAACAGACTCTTAGCATCGCTACGGGTGAGAAAGTCTCATCGTAGTCAACTCCTTAAACTTGTCGGAAAACATCTTAACGACAAGTCGAGCTTTCTTAATGGTGATACTTACCATCATTGTCCGTCTTCCTTTTAAAATCCATATGTACCTAACAACCTTACGACCATCAAGTAGTTCTTCCAAAGTCTACACTTTGTTTTTCATATATGGATCCTCTCTCAAATTTTATGGCCTCGAGCCATTTATCGGAATCTAGGCCCACCACCGCTTCTCGATAGCTCGTAGGTTCATTGTTGTCTAGCAACATGACTTCCGAGACAGGATTACGTACCACTCTGAAGTAGTACGCATCCTTGTCATTCTACGAGGTTTGGTAGTGACTTGATCTGAAGTTTCATGATCACTATCATAAGCTTCCACTTCAATTGGTGTAGGTGCCACAGGAACAACTTGATGTGCCCTGCCACACACTAGTTGAAGAGATGGTTCAATAACCTCATCAAGTCTCCACCACCCTCCCACTCAATTCTTTCAAGAGAAACCTTTCCTCGAGAAAGAACCCGATTCTAGAAACAATCCCTTATTGCTTTCGGATCTGAGACAGGAGGTATACCCAACTGTTTTGGGTGTCCTATGAAGATGCATTTATCCGCTTTGGGTTCGAGCTTATCAACCTGAAACTTTTTCACATAAGCGTCGCAGCCCCAAACTTCTAAGAAATGACAGCTTAGGTTTCTCTAAACCATAGTTCATATGGTGTCATCTCATCGGAATTACGTGGTGCCCCTTTTAAAGTGAATGTGGTTGTCTTTAATGCCTAACCCATACACTATCGTGGTAATTCGATAAGAGACATCATGGTATGCATCATATCCAATAGGGTGCAATTATGATGTTCGGACACACCATCACACTATGGTGTTCCAGGCTGTATTAGTTGTGAAACAATTTCCACAATGTCTTAATTCTGTGCCAAACTCGTAATTCAGATATTCATCTCTATGATCATATCATAGATATTTTATCCTCTTGTCACGACGATCTTTCAACTTCACCCTGAAATTACTTGAACCTTTCAATAATTCAGACTCGTGATTTATCAAGTAAATGTACTCAACATCTACTCAAATCATCTGTGAAGTAAGAACATAACGATATCCACTACATGCCTCAGCACTCATTGGATTGCACACATCAAAATGTATTACTTCCAACAAGTTGCTTTCTAGTTCCATTTTACTGAAAACGAGGCTTTTCAGTCATCTTGCCCATGTGGTATGATTTGCATGTCTCAAGTGATTCAAAATCAAGTGAGTCCAAACGGTCCATCTGCATGGAGTTTCTTCATGCATATACACCAATAGACATGGTTCGCATGTCTCAAACTTTTCAAAAATGAGTGAGTCCAAAGATCCATCAACATGGAGCTTCTTCATGCGTTTTATACCGATATGACTTAAGTGGCAGTGCCACAAGTAGGTGGTACTATCATTACTATCCTATATCTTTTGGCATGAACATGTGTATCACTACGATCGAGATTCAATAAACCATTCATTTCAGGTGTAAGACCATTGAAGGTATTATTCAAATAAACAGAGTAACCATTATTCTCCTTAAATGAATAACCGTATTGCGATAGACATAATCCAATCATGTCTATGCTCAACGCAAACACCAATCTCGATGGTAGAGGGAGCGTACGATATTTGATCAACCTTGGAAATACTTCCAACACATATCGTCATCTCACCTTTAGCTAGTCTCCGTTTATTCCGTAGCTTTTATTTCGAGTTACTAACACTTAGCAACCGAACCGGTATCTAATACCCTGGTGTTACTAGGAGTACTAGTAAAGTACACATCAACACAATGTATATCCAATATGCTTCTATCGACCTTGCCAGCCTTCTCATCTACCAAGTATCTAAGGTAATTCTGCTCCAGTGGCTGTTCCCCTTATTACAGAAGCACTTAGTCTCGGGTTTGGGTTCAACCTTGGGTTTATTCACTAGAGCAGCAGCTGAATTGCCGTTCCATGAAGTATCCCTTCGTTCCCTTGCCCTACTTGAAACTAGTGGTTTCACCAACCATCAACAATTGATGCTCCTTCTTGATTTCTACTTTTGTGGTGTCAAACATCGCGAATATCTCAAGGATCATCATATATGTCCCTGATGTATTATAGTTCATCACGAAGCTCTAGCAGCTTGGTGGTAATGACTTCAGAGAAGCATCACTGTTTCATCTGGAAGATCAACTCCCACTCGATTCAAGCGATTGTTGTACTCAGACAATCTGAGCACAAGCTCAACAATTGAGCTTTTCTCCCTTAGTTTGCAGGCTAAGAAAAATCGTCGGAGGTCTTATACCTCTTGACGTGGGTACGAGCCTGAAATCCCAATTTCAGTCCTTGAAACATCTCATATGTTTCGCGACGTTTCAGAACGTCTTTGGTGCCTCAACTCTAAACTGTTTAACTGAACTATCACGTAGTTATCAAAATGTGTATGTCACATGTTCGCAACATCCACAGACAATGTTCAAGGTTCAGCACACTGAGCGGTGCATTAAGGACATAAGCCTTCTATGAAGCAATGAGGACAATCCTCAGTTTACGGACCTAGTCCGCATAATAGCTACTATCAACTTTCAACTAAATTTTCTCTAGGAACATATCTGAACCGTAGAACTAAAGCGTGAGCTACGACATAATTTGCGAAGACCTTTTGACTATGTTCAGGATAATCAAGTTCATATTATGAACTCCCACTCAGATAGACATCCCTCAAGTCATCTAAGTGATTATATGATCCGAGTCAACTAGGCCGTGTCCGATCATCACGTGAGACGGACTAGTCAACATCGGTGAACATCTTCATGTTGATCGTATCTGCCATACGACTCATGCTCGACCTTTCGGTCTTCTGTGTTCCGAGGCCATGTCTGTACACATGCTAGGCTCGTCAAGTCAACCTAACTGTTTGGCTTGTGTAAATCTGTCTTACACCCGTTGTATGTGAACGTTAGAATCTATCACACCCGATCATCACGTGGTGCTTCGAAACAATGAACTGTCGCAATGGTGCACAGTTAGGGGGAACACTTTCTTGAAATTATTATGAGGGATCATCTTATTTACTACCGTCGTTCTAAGTAAACAAGATGCAAAAACATGATAAACATCACATGCAATAAAATAGTGACATGATATGGCCAATATCATATTGCTCCTTTTGATCTCCATCTTCGGGGCTCCATGATCATCATCGTCACCGGCATGACACCATCATCTCCATCATCATGATCTCCATCATCGTGTCTTCATGAAGTTGTCTCGCTAACTATTACTTCTACTACTATAGCTAACGGTTAGCAATAAAGTAAAGTAATTACATGACGTTTATGTTGACACGTAGGTCATAAATAAATTAAGACAACTCCTATGGCTCCTGCCGGTTGTCATACTCATCGACATGCAAGTCGTGATTCCTACTACAAGAACATGATCAATCTCATACATCACATATATCATTCATCACATCCTTTTGGCCATATCACATCACATAGCATACCCTGCAAAAACAAGTTAGACGTCCTCTAATTGTTGTTTGCATGTTTTACGTGGCTGCTATGGGTTTCTAGCAAGAACGTTTCTTACCTACGCAAAAACCACAACGTGATATGCCAATTGCTATTTACCCTTCATAAGGACCTTTTTCAGCGAATCCGATCCGACTAAAGTGGGAGAGACAGACACCCGCTAGCCACCTTATGCAACTAGTGCATGTCAGTCGGTGGAACCAGTCTCACGTAAGAGTACGTGTAAGGTTGGTCCGGGCTGCTTCATCCCACGATGCCGCCGAATCAAGATAAGACTAGTAACGGCAAGCATATTGAACAAAATCAACGCCCACAACTACTTTGTGTTCTATTCGTGCATAGAAACTACGCATAGACCTAGCTCATGATGCCACTGTTGGGTAACATAGCATAAATTCAAAATTTTCCTACGTGTCACCAAGATCTATCTATGGAGTCATCTAGCAATGAGGGAGGAGTGGATCTACATACCCTTGTAGATCGCGCGCGGAAGCGTTCAAGAGAACGGGGTTGATGGAGTCGTACTCGTCGTGATCCAAATCATCGATGATCCTAGCGCCGAACGGACGGCACCTCCGCGTTCAACAAACGTACGGAGCAGCGACGTCTCCTCCTTCTTGATCCAGCAAGGGGGAAGGAGAGGTTGATGGAGATCCAGCAGCACGACGGCGTGGTGGTGGAAGTAGCGGGATTCCAACAGGGCTTCGCCAAGCGCTGCGGGAGGAGGGAGATGTGTCATGGGAGGGAGAGGGAGGCGCCAGGGCTTAGGTATGGTTTCCCTCCCCTCCCCCCACTATATATAGGGCCAAGGGAGAGGGGGAGTGCGCAGCCTTGCCCCTTCCTCCAAGGAAGGGTGCGGCCAAGGGGGGGAGGAGTCCATCCTCCCCAAGGCACCTCGGAGGTGCCTTCCCCCTTTAGGACTCTTCCTTTCCCTCTTCTCTTGGTGCATGGGCCTCTTGGGGCTGGTGCCCTTGGCCCATATAGGCCAAGGCGCACCCCCTACAGCCCATGTGGCCCCCGGGGCAGGTGGCCCCACCCAGTGGACCCCCGGGACCCTTCCGGTGGTCCCGGTACAATATCGGTGACCCCGAAACTTGTCCCGATGGCCGAAATAGCACTTCCTATATATAATTCTTTACCTCCGGACCATTTCGGAACTCCTCGTGATGTTCAGGATCTCATCCGGGACTCCGAACAACTTTCGGGTTACCGCATACTAATATCTCTATAACCCTAGCGTCACCGAACCTTAAGTGTGTAGACCCTACGGGTTCGGGAGACATGCAGACATGACCGAGATGACTCTTCGGTCAATAACCAACAGCGGGATCTGGATACCCATGTTGGCTCCCACATGTTCCACGATGATCTCATCGGATGAACCACGATGTCAAGGACTTAATCAATCCCGTATACAATTCCCTTTGTCTATCGGTACGATACTTGCCCGAGATTCGATCGTCGGTATCCCGATACCTTGTTCAATCTCGTTACCGGCAAGTCTCTTTACTCGTTTCGTAACACATCATCCCGTGATCAACTCCTTGATCACATTGTGCACATTATGATGATGTCCTACCGAGTGGGCCCAGAGATACCTCTCCGTTTACACGGAGTGACAAATCCCAGTCTCGATTCGTGCCAACCCAACAACACTTTCGGAGATACCCGTAGTGTACCTTTATAGCCACCCAGTTACGTTGTGACTTTTGGCACACCCAAAGCACTCCTACGGTATCTGGGAGTTGCACAATCTCATGGTCTAAGGAAATGATACTTGACATTAGAAAAGCTTTAGCATACGAACTACACGATCTTGTGCTATGCTTAGGATTGGGTCTTGTCGATCACATCATTCTCCTAATGATGTGATCCCGTTATCAATGACATCCAATGTCCTTGGTCAGGAAACCATAACCATCTATTGATCAACAAGCTAGTCAACTAGAGGCTTACTAGGGACATGGTGTTGTCTATGTATCCACACATGTATCTGAGTTTCCTATCAATACAATTCTAGCATGGATAATAAACGATTATCATGAACAAGGAAATATAATAATAACTATTTATTATTGCCTCTAGGGCATATTTCCAACACTGTGATCTTCCCCGACTCCTGTTCGTTCCCGTCCGAGGCCTCACCATCATCCTCCGCCTTGGTTCGCTCGCCGCGGCGCCGCCCTCCGGTGTTGTCAACATGGTCAACAACCGAGAGGAATAAGGAGATGACTGTACATGGTGAGGATGACAGTAGGGACCCAGCAACGCGCGTAGTAATTTTGTTTTTTCGGGACGGAGAAGGGTATCAACTGGGTTGTGCGGGACCCGTGGCCCGTCTAGCCCAGGATTTTATTTCATATGTTTAGCACATGACCAACCCAGTTTGTTTTTTTCCTTTCTGAAAATGGCTAGCCAGCTATTTTGTTTTTTGCGGAATAACCAACGTAGGCCTACTTGCTTTTCTACGCCCTGCTGGGCCGGAAATCTTTCAAGACGAGGAGGGATGCATTTTGCCCAGAAAATGGGCTATAAGTAATAATAAATGGGTTGTAAAATGAAAAAATACAGCAAACAGGCAATTAGTTCCAAAATATTGTTTTCTTTCGGATTTTGATATTTTAAATTTCATTGTTTATGTGCGGGTAAAATTTCATTAAATTTAAATTAAGGTATATTTAGATTTAAAATTAATTTGAATATGGCTAGAAATTTTGGGCTATATGCTGCTTGGGACAGAATTGGAGGCTGACTTGTGGGTCTACTAGATTGACGTGTACTTTGGCTTTGTCAACTTAGTCCACAAACGATTCTAGCAGCAGTAACCGTTGGATGTTAATCCAACGGCCGTGCTGCTTCTTCAATATTTGATCTTCTTACTCCATCCACCCAAACCAGCTCCGGTGGGACTGCCTGCTCCCGCCTCCCGTGGCCGGCTGTGCTGCCGCATAGACCGCACCGCCCCACCCTACTTCATTGCTGGCCAGGCCATTCCTCTACTCACCCACACCTCCTGTTATTTTCCGGCGACGGCAGCCGGACCAGTAAACCCTCGTACTCCCCACCGCGTGGGCAACCATTGCTGAGTCTTCCCCGGCTTTGTGTCGTTCCCTTCCTAGGCCTCTCCGTTGTCCACTGCCATGGTGCTCTCGGCGCGGCCTGGTCAACATGGTCAACGAACGACATCCATCAGCCGTGGACTGTACACGCAAAATAATGATTCCTCCACCTGGCAGCTGGGACCCATCGGAAGGGCCTCTGTATTTTGCGAAAAAACGTTCCCCCCCACTGACATGTCGGACCCACAAGCTATATCTTCGCACGCAAGGAAGTGCCTCCTTATTATGCACAAAAAAATGAATACCCCCTGCTAGCTGGGACCCACCATTGTGGGAGGCTGACTTGTGGGCCTACTAAGTTGACGGGGACGGAGGGCTTTATCAACTTAGTCAATATGAACGATTCTAGCTCCAGTGACCATACGATGTCCATCCAACGGTCGTAGTGCTTCTTCAATCTCTGGTCTTCTTGCTCCAGCCGCCCAAAGCAGCGCCGGTCGTGCCGCATGCTCCTGCCTCCCGTGACCGGCTATGCTGCCGCGGAGGCCTCACCGCCCCCTACTATTCCCACCGCTGGCCAGGCCCTGCGGCAATGGTAGCCTCACACCGCAGCCGAAGCAGTGAACCCTCGTACTCCTCTCCGCGCGGGCTTCTACTGCCGCGTCTTCCCCTGCTCCGCGTCATCCCCTTCCTAGGCCTTGCCGTCGTCCACCTCCGTGGTGCTCTTCGCACGGCGTGGTCAACGTGGTCAAGGAACGACTTCCATCGGAAGAGTACTGTACGTGGAGAGTGAGGGAGTCCTGGATTAGGGGGTCTCCGGACAGCCAGACTATCTCCATTGGCCGGACTGATAGACTATGAAGATACAAGATTGAAGACTTCGTCTCGTGTCCGGATGGAACTCTACTTGGCGTGGAAGGCAAGCTAGGCAATACGTATATGGATATCTCCTCCTTTGTAACCGACCTTTTGTAACCCTAACCCTCTCCAGTGTCTATATAAACCGAAGGGCTTTAGTCCGTAGGACAACAATCACAACATACAATCATACCATAGGCTAGCTTCTAGGGTTTAGCCTCTCCGATCTCGTGGTAGATCTACTCTTGTAACACCCATATCTTCAATATTAATCAAGCAGGACGTAGGGTTTTACCTCCATCAAGAGGGCCCGGACCTGGGTAAAACTTCGTGTCCCTTGCCTCCTATTACTATCTGGCCTAGACACACAGTTCGGGACCCCCTACCCGAGATCCGCCGGTTTTGACACCGACATTGGTGCTTTCATTGAGAGTTCCTCCTTGTCGTCGCTGTTAGGCTTGATGGCTCCTACTATCATCGATAGCGATGCGGTCCAGGGTGAGACTTTTCTCCCCGGACAGATCTTCGTATTCGACGGCTTTGCACTGCGGGCTAATTCGCTTGGCCATCTGGAGCAGATTGAAAGCTATGCCCCTGGCCACCAGGTCAGATTTGGAAGTTTGAATTACACGGCCAACATACGTGGGGACTTGATCTTCGACAGATTCGAGCCACAGCCGGGCGCGCCGCACTGTCGCGATGGGTATGACCTAGCTCTGCCATCGGACGGTACCCTAGAGGCCGCGCCTGCATCAGCTCTGACCCTTAGCTCGGAGCCAGCTGCGCTAATCAAGGACGGGTGGATAGACACCACCTCAGGGGCTGCAGTCTCAACGGCGATCGAGCGGAACACCTGCATCATCCTCTGCGCAGCCCGTGACTCCAAGGTGCCGGACTCTCCTCCGGACCCCGAACCATCCGCGCCCCTGCCAATCGAATCCGACTGGGCGCCGATCATGGAATTCACCGCTGCGGATATCTTTCAGCACTCGCCCTTCGGCGACATTCTAAATTCACTAAGGTCTCTCTCTCTGTCAGGAGAGCCCTGGCCGGATCATGGCCAACAGGACTGGGATGCGGACGATGAAGAAATTTGACGCCCACCCACCACCCACTTTGTAGCCACTGTCGATGATTTAACCGACATGCTCGACTTCGAATCCGAAGACATCGACGATATGGACGACGATGTAGGAGACGAACATGAACCAGCACCTATAGGGCACTGGAAAGCCACCTCGTCGTATGACATATACATGGTGGATACACCCAATGAAGGCAATAGCGACGAGATAGCGGAGGATGACCCCTCCAAGAAGCAACCCAAGCGCTGATGTCAGCAGTGCCGCTCTAAGTCCCGCCAAAGCAAAAATGGTGATACCGGCACAGGAGATAATAACACTCCAGATAGCGCCGAAGACAACGAAAACCCCCTCCAGCAAGAGTTAGATCAGGAGGATGAAAGAGCCAGCTCTCCTGAGAGAGCGGCTGGCGGAGAGGAGGAGGATGACAATTACATGCCCCCCTCCGAAGATGAGGCAAGCCTCGACGATGATGAATTCGCCGTACCAGAGGATCCCGTCGAACAAGAGCGCTTCAAGCGCAGGCTTATGGCCACGAAAAATAGCCTAAAGAAAAAGTAGCAGCAGCTTCAAGCTGATCAAGATCTGCTAGCTGACAAATGGACCGAAGTCCTCGTAGCCGAGGAATATAAACTCAAGCGTCCCTCCAAGAGTTACCCAAGGCACAGGTTACTACCCCGACTGGAGGAAGAAGCGTATGATATGGCTGACCGCCGCGATAGAGAGGCATTCCTGCCAGAAGCTCAGCCTCCACCCCAACGCCATCCAAATAAAAAGGCATGGGGAGATACGCCAGACTTGCGACACATATTGGAGGACAAAGCAAAGCACTCAAGATCGATCTATGGATCACGAGGGCACACCACTCTATGAGACGGTAAACGTCTCGCCGGATACAGTAAAAGCAAATCCGGCCGGGCCGAACACAGCGGGCAGGACCCATACGAGCTGCGTCTGATATAGCCCAATACAGAGGCGCCACACACCCCTTATGCTTCATAGACGAAGTAATGGAACATCAATTCCCAGAAGGTTTCAAACCTGTAAACATTGAATGATACGATGGCACAATAGATCCCGCGGTATGGATTGAGGACTTCCTCCTCCACATCCACATGGCCCGCGGTGATGACTTACATGCCATCAAATACCTCCCACTAAAACTCAAAGGACCAGCACGGCATTGGCTTAATAGTTTGCCAGCGGACTCCATTAGCTGTTGGGAAGATCTGGAAGCCGCATTCCTCGACAACTTTCAGGGCACTTATGTGCGACCACCAGACGCCGATGACTTGAGCCACATAATTCAGCAGCCAGAAGAGTCGGCCAGGCACTTCTGGACTCGGTTCCTTACAAAGAAAAACCAAATCGTCGACTCTCCGGATGCAGAGGCCTTAGCGGCTTTCAAGCACAACATCCGAGACGAGTGGCTAGCCCGGCACCTTGGTCAGGAAAAGCTGAAATCTGTGGCAGCCCTCACGACGCTCATGACCCACTTTTGTGCGGGAGAAGACAGCTGGTTGGCTCGCAGTAACAACATATCAAAGAACCATGGTACCTTAGATACCAAGGACGGCAACAGCAGGTCACGTCGCAACAAGCATAAGCGCCACATTAACGGCAAAAGTACTGAGGATACGGCAGTCAATGCCAGATTCAAAGGCTCTAAACCCGGTCAGCGGAAAAAGCCATTCAAATAAAGTACGCCGGGTCCGTCCAGCTTGGACCGTATACTCGATCGCTCATGTCAAATACACGACACCCCAGACAAGCCAGCCAATCACACCAACAGGGATTGTTGGGTGTTCAAGCAGGCCGACAAGTTAATCGCCGAAAACAAGGAGAAGGGGCCGCATAGCGAGGACGAGGAAGAACCTCGGCAGCCGCACACCAAAGGACAGAAGAGGTTTCCCCCGCGAGTGCGGACGGTGAACATGATATACGCAACCCACATCCCCAAGAGGGAGCGGAAGCGTGCGCTCAGGGACGTATGCGCTGGAGCCAGTCGCCCCGAAGTTCAACCCTTGGTCCTCCTGTCCAATCACCTTCGATCGCAGGGACCACCCCACTAGTATTCGTCACGGCGGATTCGCCGCACTGGTCCTAGACCCAATCATCGACGGATTTCACCTCACTCGAGTCCTCATGGACGGCGGCAGCAGCCTGAACCTGCTTTATCAGGACACAGTGCACAAAATGGGTATAGACCCCTCAAGGATCAAACCCACAAAGATGAACTTTAAAGGCATCATTCCAGGCGTAGAGGTCCACTACACAGGCTCAATTACACTGTAAGTGGTCTTCGGATCCCCGGATAACTTCCGAAGCGAAGAGTTAATCTTCGATATAGTCCCGTTCCGCAGTGGTTATCACGCGCTGCTCGGACGAACCACATTCGCTAGATTCAATGCGGTACCACATTATGCATACCTCAAGCTCAAGATGCCAGGACCTCGTGGAGTTATTACAGTCAATGGAAACACAGAGTGCTCTCTCCAAACAGAGGAGCACACCGCGGCCCTTGCAGCAGAAGCGCAAAGCAGCCTCTCAAGGCAATCTACCAGTTCGGCGTTTCAAAGCCCGGACACCTTCAAGCGCGCTCGGGGCAATCGGCAAATAGACCGCCTGGCGCGATCTGAGCTCGCGTAGCAATACGACGGCCACCTCAATCCCAGCCCAACGACGTTGTTCGTGCCGCGCGTACATAATTACGCATTAAAAATACCATGGGCACAGATGGGGAGGGGGAGGCACAACTACGGCACGCCCCAAAACGCGGCCTAAACCGCACCAGGGGATTCCCGTTTGGTTATTTTTCTTTTTCTTTCAGGACTTCAATCTCTGGAAACACTGTCCGGCAGCTCTATTGTCGAACACATGATACAGCAACCAAGGAGGCCAACAACTACGGAATTCCCAGGTGGATTACATATTTCATATAATTCCTCAGCTCGCCCTTGGAAGGGACATAGTCCTACTCATTTGCTCATTACACTATCTGTATCACTCTGCTTTAATGCAAATTTTTAATATACAATGCATGCCATTACGACTATTATCGCATTTTTGTTATGTGTATACATATCTATGTGTTCATTAATGACGCCTAGCAACCGTAGACTCTGGTACGGCCAATGCACCAGGGGCTTACATACCCACAATATGGTGTGAAAAGTCTGAACACTTTCACAAGTGCGGCACCCCGAACTTATAGCATTATATGCATCAGCTCCGAATCATGTCTTTGGTCAAATGTTGGGTTTACCCAGCTCCTATGTTTTGGTACCTTACGTTCCGCTCTATCGGCTAAGGTAGCGCTAGGAGAACTACTATGATTGTGCCCTGGTTCTGCCGGGCCGAGCACCTCAGTAGAGAAAGCTAAAACTGACTGTCATGATAAGGCGAGAGACTGGTCGCTGTTCGGCGAGGTTTTTCGAGACCCTAAAGACTTATGACGCTTAGGGCGAGGGGCCGGCTTCGTCCGGCTTACAGGCGTGTATTGCGCCCCGAATTTGGCCTTCCGAATACCAGGGGCTTTGCCGAAATTTAAAATTATAGAATTCTATGGCTAAGTGAGAGTGTTAAAGCATTATTAGTCCAGTTGCCTTGTTCGTTGTGCAGAGCACCTCCCTCGAAGGACCCAAACATGGGAACAAGAGTGCTCAGGTTTATCCCGAACACCCCAGCACTCGTGGTATGGGGGTAGAAGCCGAGGACTAGCCATCTCTCAAATTGGACAAACAACCAAACAGAAGGTAATATTTTAAATTCACACAAGCGTTGCATAGCGCATATGAAACAAGTTTTCATCTGACAGGCTAAAAAACGAGCAAGTCTCATTCAAATATTACATTTTGCGAACACTCATCCGCGATAAGACGGGCACCCGGCAGAACACCCTCATAGTACATCTCGGGGTGGCGGTGCTCCTTACCCTCCGGTGGCCCCTCCTTGATCAGCTTCACGGTGTCTAGCTTGACCAACTGCGTTTTTACACGGGCGAAGGCCCGGCGTGCACCTTCAATGCAGACGGATCGCTTGACGACCTCCAGCCGTGGGCAGGCATCCACAAGCCGCCTCACCAGGCCAAAGAAGCTGTTCGGAAGGGAATCGCCAGGCCACAACCGGACTATGAAGCCCTTCATGGCCTGATTGTCCGCCTTATGTAGCTCGGCCATCTGCTTCAGCTGGTCACTCATCGGCACCGGATGTTCGGTCTCAGCATACTGAGACCAAAACAGCTTCTCCGTCGAGCTTCCATCCTCGGCCTAGTAAAATTGTGCGGCATCAGACACACTACGGGGCAAATCTGCGAATGCTCCTGAAGAGTTCCAGATTCGGGTAAGTAATCGGTAAATTACTTTTACATGCTTGCTTTGCATATAGAAAGCCTTACCCGCCGCTATCTTCTTCATCGCGTCGATCTCCTGAAGGGCCTTCTGGGCCTCGGCCTTGGCACTCTTCGCGCTCTCACGGGCCGCGACAAGCTCAGACTCTCGTGTCTTCAAGTCAAGCTCCAATGCCTCGTGCTTCGTCACGAGAGCCTGGAGCTCTTGCTGCACCTCGCCCACCCGAGCCTCGTGCCTCTCTCGCTCGGTGCACTCCCGGGCCACCTTCTCTTCGACCTGGGACAACGCTTGCTTCAGGGTCGCCACCTCGGTCGTGGCCCCTGGCAAACATACAATGATCCTGTCATTTAGCAATCACGTCCTTTTTCTCATCTATAGACGGGGTATTACTTACCCTTGTTCTCCTCGAGCTGCCTCTTAGCAAGGCCGAGCTCTTTTTGGGAACCCTCAAGGGCCTCCTTCAGTACGGCGACCTCCGCAGTCAGTGCGGCGGACGCCAGCAGCGAAGCCTGCATATGCATATTGACATACTTATATTAGACTCCTGCGATATTATTTGATCCTCTGTTCGGCTTTTCTTCACGAACACCAAACAAAGCATCAGGGGCTACTGCCTATGCGGTAACACTTCTACTACATTTTAAAACACTTACCTTGAAGCCTGTTAGAAGGCTAGTACAGGCTTCAGTCAATCCACTCTTGGCGGACTGAACCTTCTGGATCACTGCACTCATGATAGTGCGGTACTCCTCCTCGATGGAAGCGCTGCGAAGCGCTTCCAACATAGTGTCCGGCGCCTCTGGGTGGACAGAGGTCACCGGCACAGGCGTCTCACTCTCCTTAGAAGGGGACCGCCTACCCGAGCTCGGATCCGTTGGAGGGTCCGGCGCGGTGTTCGGCTGAGGTCTGAACTCGGAGCTCTCGGGGACCCCGTCCCCTCGGCTCCCGGAGTCCGGAAGGTCGCCTTGCGGTGCCTCCGGGACTGTCCCCCCTCGATCCGGTGCCTCTTGAGACAACACCTCAGTGTCGTCGGCTGGATGAGGGGAGGTGGCCGTCGGGACTGGATCGCTATCCATGTCCGACACACCCAGGGAGCCGTCCGAGGATACCTCGATATTGGCTCGGGGCGACCTGCACAATTGAGTTCGGCGTTAGGGAAAGCAATGCGACAAAGGAATCCTATGGGTTACTTTGGTATCCGAATATGTATGATCTCCCCTGGGGCTTGGCCCTGGGCAACCACTCGTCTTCACTTCCGTCGGCGGCGGTGGAGCTATCCGGAAGGAGCGTCCTTCCCTTCTTGGACCCTCCGACCTCCCCAGTTGGGGCGGCCTTCCTTTTCTTGTCTTCCCCAGTCGGTGGGGGAGCCTCTTCTTCCTCTTCCTTGTCTCCGGGGGAAGAGTGCGCCGCAGAATCATCGGACGTGAGTCCGACGACGCCTGGCGTCGGGAACTCTTTTGAGCTCCCTTGGCCTTCTGGGTCTTCTCCGGCACCTTATAAGGGGCCGGAGTCAACATCTTCGCCAGAAGGGCATCTGTAGGGCCTTCGGGCAAGGGAGCCAGAAAGTCGATTTGTCCGACCATCTTCTGCCAGTCCTGTTAACGACATGGGAGTTTAGATCCCGCATAGAATCAATCTATATATAAAACAAGTATCATGTGAAAGACAAAACAACTTACCGTACTGGCGTGGCACTTCGCGCTGAATCCGCGATCCTTAGTAATGGGGGGAGGGACCGCGCCGCCCTTGAACAGCACCCTCCAGGCATCTTCCTGAGTCGTGTCGAAGAGCCTGTTCAGAGTTCGGTACTGCGCCGGATTGAACTCCCACAAGGTAAACTCCCGTTGTTGGCACAGGAGTATCCGGCGAGTGAGCATAACCTCGACTATGTTGACAAGCTTGAACTTCTTATCCACCATGTTCTAATTACATGACTGGAGTCCGGTCAGCTCTTTTGAATTACCCCAGGACAGGACCTTCTCTTTCCAGGAGGTGAGCCGCATGGGGATGCCAGATAGGAACTCGGGGGCCGCTACCCATGCGGGGTCGCACGGCTCGGTGATATAGAACCACCCCGATTGCCACCCCTTTATGGTATCCACGAAGGTGCCCTCGAGCCATGTGATGTTGGGCATCTTGCCCACCATGGCGCATCCGCACTCCGCCTAGCGGCCCTCACTACCTTCGGCTTGACATTGAAGGTCTTCAGCCATAAGCCGAAGTGGGGCTTGATGCGGAGGAAGGCCTCGCACACGACGATGAACGCCGAGATGTTGAGGATGAAGTTCGGGGCCAGATCGTGGAAATCCAGGCCGTAATAAAACATGAGTCCCCGGACGAAGGGATGGAGAGGGAATCCCAGTCCGTGGAGGAAATGGGTGAGGAATACCACCCTCTCATGGGGCTCTGGGGTGGGGATGAGTTGTCCCTCATCTGGGAGCCGGTGCGCGATATCGTCGTGCAGGTATCCGGCTCTCCTCAGTTTCTTGACGTCTCCCTCCGTGACGGAGGAGACCATCCACTTGCCTCCCGCTCCGGACATGGTTGGAGAAGGTTGAGATGGAAGTGAGGACTTGGGCGCTAGAGCTCGAGTGTGCGGGAGCGGATGAGCAGAGGAGGAAGAAGGCGTGGATAGAAAGGTGAATCCTTATCCCTTTACATGGGCGGACAAAATTAAACATCCCCACTTGCCTAGTAAAACTCGCTTATCCCCCAAGCGCCACAATTGATGGCGCGGTTGGGTTACCCACGCCCGTATTGATGAGAATCCCGTAATAAGGGGACACGATCTCTGCTTTGACAAGACATGTTGAAAAACTGCCTCGCGTTATGTGCGGGGCTCGTTAAAAGAAATGGTTCAAATAGTCACTGGGCCATGACATGACGTCATGCTGTCAAAACAAGCCAGCAAATTAGATATGCGAAAAAACATTATTCTCTCTATGGTGAAATGTGGGACTTATTTTGCAGGGTCGGACACTATCCTCGTATTCAACTTCTTCTATAATGTATTCGGAGAAGGAACCCGCCTTGCAATGCCGAAGACAACTGCGCGCCGGACTCGTCGTCATAGAAGCCTGGTTCAGGGGCTACTAAGGGAGTCCTGGATTAGGGGGTCTCCGGACAGCCGGACTATCTCCATTGGCTGGACTGATAGACTATGAAGATACAAGATTGAAGACTTCGTCTCGTGTCCGGATGGAACTCTACTTGGCGTGGAAGGCAAGCTAGGCAATACGTATATGGATATCTCCTCCTTTGTAACCGACCTTGTGTAACCCTAACCCTCTCCAGTGTCTATATAAACCGGAGGGCTTTAGTCCGTAGGACAACAATCACAACATACAATCATACCATAGGCTAGCTTCTAGGGTTTAGCCTCTCCGATCTCGTGGTAGATCTACTCTTGTAACACCCATATCTTCAATATTAATCAAGCAGGACGTAGGGTTTTACCTCCATCAAGAGGGCCCGAACCTGGGTAAAACTTCGTGTCCCTTGCCTCCTGTTACCATCTGGCCTAGACGCATAGTTCGGGACCCCCTACCCGAGATCCGCCGGTTTTGACACCGACAGAGAGGCTGACAGCTGGGTCCATGGCCACAACCCAGTTTTTTTGTGATTTGCCAAGTAAGTCGCTTTGTCAGGCCTGTTGGGCTGCAAATCTTTCAAGACGAGGAGAGCTTTCATTCGGCTGGCCGAGAAAATGGCCCATCAGTAATGAGAAATGGGCTGTACATTTTTAAAACACATCAAACTGGCAATTAGTTTTAAATATCTTTTTTTCGAGATTTTAAATTACATTAATGTTTATGC
Source organism: Triticum dicoccoides (assembly GCF_002162155.2). NCBI lineage: Eukaryota > Viridiplantae > Streptophyta > Magnoliopsida > Poales > Poaceae > Triticum > Triticum dicoccoides. The sequence goes on from NC_041384.1 coordinate 671,183,554, forward strand.
GTGGAGAATTTATTGGATTTTATATTGATATACATTTATTTTTAAAATCAGTTTGAATGTGAGTCGAAATTTCGGGATTACAAACAGTTCGGACCGCACCGAAATATGCAAAATCTCGTATAATTTTTTAACCGTGGCCACAATATGGGCTGTAATGCTAACAAAAAGAATATGGGCTCCAAAAAACCTTAAGAATTAGCAAATGGGCTGTAAATTATTAGAAATAATGGCAGATGGGTTGTATGCTGTTTTCCACAGATTTGAGGCTTTCCTAAAAAAAGGTTGACGCACAAGCAGTGACTGTTGGATGTCCATCGAACGACCGTCGTGCTTCTTTAATCTCTGCTCTTCCTGCTCCAGCCGCTCAAACAAGCGCCGGCGGGACCGCCTGCTCCCTCCTCCCCGCGGCCAGCTGTGCTGCCGCGCAGGCCTCACCGCCCCACCGTACTGCCATCGCTGGCCTAGCCATCCCTCTACTCACCCACACCTGCTGTTATTCTCCGGCGACGGCAGACGAACCAGTAAACCCTCGTACAGTCGTACTCCCCTCCGTGTGGGAAATAACTACCGAGTCTTCCCTGCCTCCGTGTCGTTCCCTTCCTAGGCCTCGCCGTCGTCCACCGCCCTGGTGCTCTCGGCGCGGCCTGATCAACATGGTCAACAATCGACATGCATCTGAAATGGACTGTACGTGGAGAGGCCGACAGCTGGGTCCATGGCTGCATGCAAGGAAATGCCTCCTTATTACGCGCAAAATAATGATTTCTCCACCTGACATCAGGGACCCACTGAAAGGGCCTCTGTATTTCGCGAAAAAACGTTACCACCGCTAACAGCTCGGACCCACCAGCTATATCTTCGCACGCAAGGAAGTGCCTCCTTATTACGCACAAAAAAATGAATACTCCCCCTGTTAGCTGGGACCCAGTATAGTGGCAGGCTGACTTGTGGGCCTACTAAGTTGATGGGTGATACGTCTCCAACGTATCTATAATTTTTGATTGCTCCATGCTATATTATCTACTGTTTTGGACTATATTGGGCTTTATTTTCCACTTTTATATTATTTTTGGGACTAACCTATTAACCGAAGGCCCAGCCCAGAATTGCTGTTTTTTGCCTATTTTAGTGTTTCGAAGAAACGGAATATCAAACGGAGTCCAAACGGAATAAAATCTTCAGGAATGTGATTTTGTCACCGAACGTGATCCAGGAGACTTGGACCCTGCTCCAAGGCACAAACGAGGCGGTCACGAGGGTGGGGGGCGCGCCCCCCTGCCTCGTGGGCCCCTCGTTGCTCCTCCGGCGTACTTCTTCCTCCTATATATACACACGTACCCCCAAACGATCAGAACAGGAGCCAAAAACCTAATTCCACCGCCGCAACTTTCTGTATCCATGAGATCCCATCTTGGGGCCTGTTCCGGAGCTTCGCTGGAAGAGGGTCGTCATCACGGAGGGCTTCTACATCATCCTAGCCTCTCCGATGAAGTGTGAGTAGTTTACCTCAGACCTTCGGGTCCATAGTTAGTAGCTAGATGGCTTCTTCTCTCTCTTTGATTCTCAATACAAAGTTCTCCCCCTCTCTTGTGGAGATCTATTCGATGTAATCTTCTTTTTGCGGTATGTTTGTTGAGACCAATGAATTGTGGGTTTATGATCAAGTCTATCTATGAATAATATTTGAATCTTCTCTGAATTCTTTTATGTATGATTGTTTATCTTTGCAAGTCTCTTCGAATTATCCATTTGGTTTGGCCAACTAGATTGGTAGTTCTTGCCATGGGAGAAGTGCTTAGCTTTGGGTTCGATCTTGCGGTGTCCTTACCCAGTGACAGAAGGGGCAGCAAGGCACGTATTGTATAGTTGCCATCGAGGATAACAAGATGGGGTTTATTTCATATTGCATGAATTTATCTCTCTACATCATGTCATCTTACTTAAGGCGTCACTCTGTTTTTAACTTAATACTCTAGATGCTTGCTGGATAGCGGTCGATGAGTGGAGTAATAGTAGTAGATGCAGAATCGTTTCGATCTACTTGTTTTTTTAATATTTACTATGAGGAAAAGCCCCACAGCCCTTTATTATTAAAAAGAAATGACTGTACAAAAGTACATAAGGAATATATACAAGAGCTAAGAAACTAGACTAGAAAACTAAAGAACTAGAGTACATCAACCTACCTGGACTAATTAGACTAAAGAGTTTATCCAAGCTTTAAGCTTGATGCTACTATCCTCCTTAAGCCTATGAGATAGAGGTGTGAGATCATGTAGAAAGTTAGACCTCCAAGCAGCAAAAGTAGCTCTCTCCCCTCTAAAAGTTCTTCCATTCCTGAGGATCCAAATGTTCCAAGCAGCTGTCAACATAACTTCAAAGAAGAAAGTATGTCTGAAACTTGATCTAGCATGTTGGATACATTGCAACATTTCCGGCCCTCTTGACCAATCGATAGAAAGATAGTTCCAGACCCTCCGACTGAAATTGCAGTTGAAGAACAAATGCAGCCTATCCTCATATGAGAATTCCTGACAGATAACACAAAGATTATCATCCAAAGGGGATCTCCAGTGCCTGCGGATCAGGAGGTCCTTGGTGTTAAGCCTGTCAAAGAAAAGTAACCAGCCAAAGACTTTGATCTTGAATGTGCATCTGCTTTTCCACAACCATTTACACGGTTGAATTGTAGGCAAATGTGAGTGCATTAAGGTGTAGAAACTCTTGGCTGAAAATGCACCAGATTTGCCTGGCCAGACCCAGACATCCGGTATGTTAGTGTTCCTGTCCAAAGCCATTATCCAATCCTCTAGCACCTGCAACTCCTGAGCAGCCTCATGAGACAATGGCAAGAAAAACATTGAAAGGATATCCTGTGATATGAGGAATTCATGCATTGAAACCTTGTGATTGTTAACAAAGGAGAATAACCTTGGTAGTCTCCAACATAAAGGTCTAGAAGATCCACCAATATGCCAAGCATCAGTCCAGAATAGAGCAGAGTCGCCCATGTTTATGTGCACTAAGGCAATAGGTGTGTACGCATCATGGAGCTTGAGGATATCTCTCCACCAAAAGGACCCCACTGGGGTTGTAGCATGTGGGACACCATCAGCAATAATAACTGTTCCAGATGAGGGACACCCATGGTATGTGAACCTTATTATAGAACTTATGCAAATGCTTGAGTAGTAGCCCTTTGTTTTGGATGTTTAATTTGATCACTCCAAGACCTCCTTTATCTTTTGGCCGACAAACTAGATCCCAAGCAGCCAAAGGTTGCTTTGGAGCATCAGAACTCCCCCTCCAGAGGCATTGTCTGAAGATTCTGTCCAACTACTTGATAATACCATGACGGATTTGCAAGCTACAAAGAAAGTAGATTGGCATGGAGGTCAGGACCGAAGTTAGGAGCTGTAAGCGTGATCCTTGATTGAGCATGCATGAGCTAGCAGTCAAACGTCTCTCCAAAGTATCCACTAAAGTCATGAGATCAACAATCCTGGGTCTAGTAGTTCCAAGGGGCAGCCCTAGATATGTAAAAGGGAGTTGGCCAATCCTGCAGCCAAACAGGGCAGCTAACTGAATTGCTTCACCTTCATCAATGTTGAGTGGGATCATTGAGGACTTTGCAAAATTGACCTTGAGACTAGTAGATTGTTGAAAGGTGAGCAACATGTTCTTTAGAGCCACCAGTTCCTCATCTCTAGCTGACAGAAAGATAACAGTATCATCAGCATACTGTATAATGGGAAACTCCTGGTCATGAGTGGGGATTGGGAGTGATAAGACACCCTGTGTCAACATTTGATTAATCACAGACTGTAAGAGGTCAGCTGCAATTACGAATAGAAGAGGTGATAGAGGATCCCCTTGTCTGACCCCACATTTGCATTTGAACTGCTTGCCAGGGATGCCATTTAGCAACACAGAAGAAGACCCTGTAGAAAGGATCTCTTTGATCTATCCAATCCATTTATCATCAAAACCTTTGTGTTTGAGCATCAGCAAAATAACCTCATGATTAACAGTATCAAAAGCCTTGGCAAAATCTAATTTCAGAATAACAATAGGCCTCTTAGACTGTTTGCATTGATGTATATACTCAAAACTCCAAGTCAGACAGTCCTGGATTGATCTACCCTTAAGAAAACCATACTGATTCTTATGGATGCAGCTTAGAATCACCTTTTGCAATCTATTAGCCAGCAGCTTGGTGAGAAACTTCAAGCAGGTGTTTGTAAGAGAAATGGGCCTAAAATCATCCGGTCCCTCAGGAGATAACATCTTAGGGATAATGGTAATGAGAGACCCATTAATGTTTTCCAGAGAAAGTTTCCCTTCATAAAAGTCTTTTATCAAACTCAAGAAATCTTTCTCAATGATTGGCCAACAACGCTTGACAAACATGCCATTAAAACCATCGGGCCCTGGTGCCCTGTCAGTTGGCAGCTCCTGCAAGACCGTTTTAATCTCAGCATCAGAGAAGGGAAGCGACAATTCCCCCAGACCAGGGACAGGCTGGATGAGTGTGCCCAGATCGTAGCCCATTGAAATGTCCTGGGCCTGGCCCATTCGGTTTTTGAAGGAAGCACATAGGATTCCCGCCATTTGAGCATGATCAGAAACAGGGTCATCCATCTCCTGCGTTTTCAGACTAGCTATAGAGTTTTTCCTCATGCGCTCAGATGCCATGGCATGGAAAATTTTTGAGTTTTCCTCCCCCACCTCGTACACCTCTGCTTCCAATAGATATAGTGGAGCTTCAACAAATGTTCATAATGCAACTTGACTATTTTCCTGAAGTTGAACTCTGATCTAACCAGTGGCCGTAACTCCTCCAACTTATCAAAATAGAGAATAACTTTACTATATTCCATAGTTAACTTCTTAAGGTAAGAGAGGTTTTTGCTCCAAACTCTTAAGTCATACCTGAGACATTTAAATTTCCTAGTTAAAACTACGGATGTAGAGAGATCAGAAAAAACAGGGGCCTCCCAAGATTTCTTGACACACTCCATAAACCCTGGCATTTCAAGCAGTAATTTTCAAACCTGAAAATCTTGGACTTGGGAATTTTAGTGTCGATTGAAACCACACATGGCACGTGATCCGAAGAGGTTTTTGCCAGAGGAAAGACAACTGTGTTAGGATAGTGAGAGATCCAATCAGAGGATGTGAAAAACCAATCAAGCTGTTCCAAGAGAGGGATTTGCTGCATGTTGGACCAAGTAAAGCTTCTACCCTTTATTGGCAATTCCAGAAGCCCAAGATGGCCTATGATTTCATTAAAGAGAAAGATGTCATTTATATCTCCTCCTGGCAGATTTCTGTTATCTAGAGAGCGGATGAAGTTAAAATCACCAAGAAGCAACCAATTCTCATCCAAGGGGATAGTTAGGTGATATAACCAACTCACAAAATCATCTCTAGGTTGACCATCACATGGCCCATAGACAGAAACCATAGTCCATCATTCTGAGTTATGAACGGACTTAAAAGAAACAACAATACTAAAGCGCTGGCATTCCACTAGCTCCCCCTCAAATACTGAAGAATTCCAATTCATGCTTACTTTAACTAGTTATTTTGGTTTTCTACTGGCTACTTTAACTATAACCCCAGCTCTATTTATTGGCTTGAACAAGATACGTCTTATTTGAATTGACTGAATAATTATAATTCAGAAAAGAAAAATCTTTCTTTGGGATTCCTGGCATTCTACGACTCTTTTCCAGACTAATTAGGAATTCTTTTCTTGGTCATTGAGAAACAAGGGGCGCTTCCGGTTCTGTGCGTGCTTCAAACAATTTTGTCTTCTCCATATTACCATATCTCTAGAGCCAATAATTTTCTATGAGGAACTACTGAACTCAATCACTTGCTGCCGTTACTCAATAGTTTTCTGTTGAGGTCTATCCCGTAGAGCTAGTCAAATTGGATCAGTGATCGATTTCTAGGTTTCGTCGTAAACCTAATTGGTTACTTCCAATTACGTAAATCAATAGTTCAAACTGCACTCAAAGGTAGGGCATTTCCCATGGATATAGGAACTTTTGTACCAGAAACAATAGTATCTCTCTTAGGAAAAGCCATCTGGGCAAGAGATCGTCAGATAAACCAAACTGCCGACCTACTGTCTGTACTGCGTCGGATCAGATAATGGTGAGCCATCAGTCAGACGGAGTTTAACGTAAAGCTCCAAGGGAGTGTGAACAGTCTTCTCATCATTGAGTTGATCTCGAGTGATCAAGTCATGACGTTATTTGATCTGAGATACCAAATATCCACAAGGAGAATGTGCGACCTCCAAGCCATGATATAATATAACCAAATTGGATAGATCTTCCACCTGTTTAGCTAAGAAAGAATAGATACAGAGGTGGATAATAGATCGATATGAAGATCATGAGCTGCCCCATAATGAAATCGCCAGATCACCCCAAGGACGCCCTCGGCGTCTAGGGGTCACGGACCGACCATAGACCCTATTCAATAAGTGGAACACATTAGCCGTCCGCTCTCCGGTTGGGCAGTAAGGGTCGGAGAAGGGCAATCACTCGTTCTTAAAACCAGCATTCTTAAGATCAAAGAGTCAGGAAAGAAGCTTCGGACTCATATTGTTCATGGGTTGAGAGCGGGAGTTGAACTCTAGGAGGTCGAATCCCCCCTTGTTCCTCAGTAGCTCAGTGGTAGAGCGGTCGGCTATTAACTGACTGGTCGTAGGTTCGAATCCTACTTGGGCAGATTTTATTCATTCTTTAATGTAAGAATTTTAATGTAAGAATAAAGAATTGAATTAAAGGGCTTGCTTTGACCCTTAGGAGTAGGTAACCTTCTGGATTTGGAGAAGTGCCGATTTTCAAGAACGCGAATCTTATGATATGGTGGGAATCTCTTATGATAATCATCCACGCCTTAAACGTATCCTAATGCCTGGAAGTTGGATAGGCTGGCCCTTACGTAAGGATTATATAACCCCCAATTTTTATGAAATACAAGATGCTCATTGAATGATAAGAAATTCATGCTCACTTATACAACACAACTCCAGATTTTATTCAAGTCAAGGAATATTTTTAGGTTCTTTTCCTAGATGAAACGAATTTGATTATTCAATATTCGATTGGAGTGGATTCACAATAATGAAAAAAAAATATGATATGAGTTTTTTATTTCATAATCATTATCATTTCTAATTTCATTTTAAAAAAAGATAAAGAACCTATATTATAATTATATTATATCATGGACTCGAAAAATGGATCTGAATTTGACTGAAATGCACGATCTTCACAGGTATCACTTTTCACGATACCTAAAAGGTGGAATAGCGATTTTCGAACCATTTCCTATAAGAGAATGGTTTCCATTACTTTGAGAAATGGATTCTTATATCAAACTATAGCTATTGCATTAAATAAGAAAAGAAACTAATAGAAGTCGAAGACGCGGAATGATAGTGAATAGAGAGAAAGATTCTTCTGATTTTCTTGTTTCTATCTACTAGACGCTGAAGTATGTAACTGATGCCATACTCCCAGGAAAAGCTCGAACGACCTTCAACAAAAGGGTACCTGTACCCGAAACCGACACAGGTGGGTAGGTAGAGAATACCTAGGGTCGCGAGACAACTCTCTCTAAGGAACTCGGCAAACTCTGCCATTCTATGAGTCGCTTCCTTTTTGCGTATGGCACCCCCACTCCCTTTGGCAGCATCTACTAATTCGGAACTTAATTTGAAAGCCATATTTCGACCCGGATGCTTTTGGGATGCTTCTAATAACCAACGAATGGCAAGTGCTCAGAGTCGAAAAGAGGATTCCTCGCTTCTTTCTCTCATGCAAAACCATGCATGAGACTTTCATCTCACACGGCTCCTAAGTGATAAAAGAAAGAAGAACTCGTCTTCTCTCTTTTTTGATTACCTTCCTCGCGTATGTATAAGACCGAATCCATTCTTTTTCGCTATCGATTTCGAAAAAGAACTACTAATCCTTAACTTTTTGATCGGATTCCTACGTGCTCCGACTGATCCCCACTGGAGATTATATGAGGGGTCTTGGAAACTGTCGTGACACTTTGGTGACGAAGGTCACCGGGGTGACTATGGAAGGATTCCGTGGTAGTCTCTGACTCCCTCCAACTCAATCAATATCAAGATGACCAAGATTCCACCAGAAGCACCCACAGAAGGAGAGAAAGCAAATTGATCAAAACACTTAGGCAGAAGGACCGAATCTTCCTAATGTCAAACTGCTCACACTTAGTTTCCTGCAAACAAATTATGGAGCAGTGACTCTCCTCTATCTTAGCTCTAATGTCACGCTGTCGAGCGTCAGAGTTCAGGCCTCGCACATTCCAGCACAACACATTCCAATTACGAAACGATGTAGTCTCCATAGATAACTAACAAAACATAATAGAGTCGAACTGTGCTGCTTAACAGCTCAGTTATAAGTGCCGCAGAGTAACACACAGCCACATCAGACAAGTTTAGAGCAACATAAGACAAAATTAAACCAAAAGAACAAACGACCAGGTGTTTCCATGGTCCCAGCAAATAACTTTGTAGTTCACTCATCATGAGAACTGTCGTCTTGTGGAGCTTGTTTAGGAGAAGCCATAAGCTTCTCCACTGATAACTCCTCCGGAGCGATCCCAAGTGATGCACCGATTGCCTGCATTGTAGCTATGGGCGTCGGAGGTGGAAGAGGAATGTCTTGGCCTGCCTCTTCGTCCAGCTTGAGCTTCTTGGCCTTGGGGCGACGGAGAGGCGTAGGCTTCACAGGAATTGCAGAGGTGGGCTTCATGCCAGTCCTTCTTGCACAGCTGCGTGTCATCCTTCTGACAAAAAAATCGGTTAACTCCTCAACAATCTGAACATCTCGCTTGGAGCAGCGCGTTTGTCTTGGTCTTTTTCCCAAGGGCGAGGGAGTGATAGATGTGAACTGAAAGTCGTCTTGGGAGAGATTTATCGCTTGAGAGACAGGGTCCTGCAGATCATCTGGTATCTCTTCAAGAACAACAGAGGAGTGTGGCTGTATGCAGAAATCAGACTTATCATAGGCCCGGGATTGCCAGTGTTGCTCCAAAAGGGGGAGCTCATCTTAATAGGCACGGGTGGGAAGCAAAGACCTGGCAGGCAGCTTGGAACATTTTTGATGAAGAACTCTGGCATCAAAGACTTGAAGGATCTTTCCCAAATCATTGCTGGCGGGAGCACTGGACCATAAAAAACCCTGACAATGCCCAAATGAATAGGGTCTAGAGGGCCTGCTGGATGAACTTGCACCAAAGGCTGTTGAACTTCTTCCATGTCATCATCATCGTCAAAATTCATTGAAGGATTGAGGATCATGGAGTTATGGTCCTATACGATCGGGTCCTGTACAGGATCTTGGTCCGGCGGGTTAGCATCCACCCAAGGGCCCCAACCATCGTCACTGTTCAAGTTCTGTCCCCAGCCTGGCGCATCATTGTGTCCTTGCTCATGGCGAGGGGGCACTGCATTCCAACCCAAAGCAGGGTAGGGTGGCATAGCCCAGAATGGCTGAGGGGGAGCATTAGCCCCTGGCATGGGATGTGGGTTGCCATCCAGGGGCATTGGGTCCTCATCGGCGAGAATCAAGGCATCCACAAAGTCACCATCCAGGATATAGCAACCGGCCATCCAAGAAACCAGAGTACCGCCCCAAGTGGCAAATTCCCTAAAAGTAACAGAGCGTGGCACCAGCGCGTTGTCAGGGAATGAAGCGCGAACCAAAGACCTGACTTTTCGACGATCTATACTATTCCAATAGTGGAACTGACCAAAGGTGCTAACCATATGCGCAATGCACTTTGTATTACGATAATCCAGAGGTATGCCAATAAACATCAACCAACCCTGCCTGTGTCCATGTAGAGCTCTGAAACCCTCTCCTTGGTTATGCAAAATAAACCTGACAAAGATCTCTTGACCATCCTCATCTAAACCCAAAGGAAAAGGAGGATGCGAAGTGAAGGAGGCACAGACCACATGATCTTCCTTCTCGAATAAACCAACTCCTTGATACCAAGTTTGAGCAAAGATGATAGGAACATGCATGGTCTGGATTAAGAAGTTGAGAACCTGCTGTCGACGAGCACCAACCAGATGAGCCGGGGGAGCAGGCTACTTGTCACGGACGTGATGCCTATATACATGATCATGCCTAGATATTCTCATAACTATGCTCAATTCTGTCAATTGCTCAACAGTAATTTGTTCACCCACCGTAGAATACTTATACTCTTGAGAGAAGCCACTAGTGAAACCTATGGCCCCGGGGTCTATTCTCATCATATCAATCTCCATTACTTTAATCTTGCTTTGCTTTTTTACTTTGCTTTTAATTTTTACTTTGCATCTTTATACCAAAAATATTATATCTATCAGACCTCACTCTCGTAAGTGACAGTGAAGGGATTGACAACCCTAATCACGTTGGTTGTGAGTAGCTATCGTTTTGTGCAGGTACGAGGGACTTGAGCGTGGCCTCCTACTGGATTGATACCTTGGTTCTCAAAAACTAAGGGAAATACTTACGCTACTCTGCTGCATCATCCCTTCCTCTTCGAGGAAAACCAACGCAAGCTCAAGATGTAGCAAGAAGGATTTCTGGCGCCGTTGCCGGGGAGTCTACGCAAAAAGTCAACATACCAAGTACCCATCACAATCCCTATCTCTCGCATTACATTATTTGCCATTTGCCTCTCGTTTTCCTCTCCCCCCAATTCAACCTTGCCGTTTTATTCGCCCTCTCTCTCTCTATCCTCCCTCTCTATTTGCCTCTTTTGCCCGCTTGCTTTTTGTTTGCTCGTGTGTTAGATTGCTTTTTTGTCGTGATGGCTCAAGATACTACTAAATTGTGTGACTTCACCAATACCAATAATAATGATTTACTTAGCACTCCGATTGCTCCTCTTACCGATGCTGAATCTTGTGAAATTAATGCTGCTTTGTTGAATCTTGTTATGAAAGATCAATTCGCCAGCCTTCCTAGTGAAGATGCCGCTACTCATCTGAATAGCTTCATAGATTTATGTGATATGCAAAAGAAAAAAGATGTCAATAATGATGTCGTTAAATTGAAGCTATTTCCTTTTTTGCTTAGAGATCGTGCTAAAGCTTGGTTTTCGTCTTTGCCTAAGAATAGTATTGATTCATGGAACAAGTGCAAAGATGCTTTTATCTCTAAGTATTTTCCTCCCGCTAAGATCATCTCTCTTAGAAACGATATTATGAACTTTAAACAACTTGATCATGAACGTGTTGCACAAGCTTGGGAGAGAATGAAATTAATGATACGTAATTGCCCTACTCATGGTTTGAATTTATGGATGATCATACAAAATTTTTATGCCGGATTGAATTTTGCTTCTAGAAATCTTTTAGATTTGGACGCGGGAGGCACTTTTATGGAAATCACTTTAGGAGATGCTACTAAACTCCTAGATAATATTATGATTAATTATTCTCAATGGCATACTGAAAGATCTTCTAATAAAAAGTGCATGCGATAGAAGAAATCAATGTGTTGAGTGGAAAGATGGATGAACTTATGAAATTATTTGCTACTAAGAGTGTTTCTTCTGATCCTAATGATATGCCTTTGTCTACTTTGATTGAGAATAACAATGAATCTATGGATGTGAATTTTGTTGGTAGGAATAATTTTGGTAACAACGCTTATAGAGGGAATTTTAATCCTAGTCCATACCCTAGTAATCCTTCTAATAATTATGGGAATTCCTACAACAACTCTTATGGAAATTATAATAAGATGCCCTCTGAATTTGAGAATAGTGTTAAAGAATTTATGAATTCACAAAAGAATTTTAATGCTTTGCTTGAGGAGAAATTGCTTAAAGTTGATGATTTGGCTAGAAACATTGATAGAATTTCTCTTGAGATTGATTCTTTAAAGCTTAGATCTATTCCTCCTAAGCATGATATCAATGAGTCTCTCAAAGCCATGAGAATTTCCATTGATAAGTGCAAGGAAAGAACCGCTAGGATGCATGCTTCCAAAGATGCCTTTATTAAAGCGTGTTCTTCCAATTCCTATGAAAATCAAGATGAAGATCTAAAAGTTATCGATGTGTCCCCTATTAAATCTTTGTTTTGCAATATGAATCTTGATGAAACTGAATATGATCTTCCTTTACCTAGAAGGCATTCTAAAAATTTGGAGTATTTAGATCTTAATGATGAAATTGATGAAAGTGGGATTGAAAGAAATAAAAATCTAGATGTTGCTAAACCCACTATATTGGATTTCAAGGAATTTAATTATGAAAGTTGCTCTTTAATTGATTGTATTTCCTTGTTGCAATCCGTGCTAAATTCTCCACATGCTTATAGTCAAAATAAAGCCTTCACCGAACATATTGTTGATGCCTTGATGCAATCTTATGAAGAAAAACTTGAGTTGAAAGTTTCTATCCCTAGAAAACTCTATGATGAGTGGGAACAAACTATTAATATTAAAATTAAAGATCATGAGTTTTATGCTTTGTGTGATTTGGGTGCTAGTGTCTCCACTATTCCCAAGACTTTGTGTGATTTGCTAGATTTCCGTAATCTTGATGATTGCTCTCTAAACTTGCATCTTGCGGATTCCACTATTAATAAACCTATGGGAAGTATTAATGATGTTCTTATTGTTGCAAATAGGAATTATGTGCCCATAGATTTCATTGTTCTTGATATAGATTGCAATCCTTCTTGCCCTATTATTCTTGGTAGACCTTTCCTTAGAACAGTTGGTGCGATTATTGATATGAAGGAAGGGAATATTGGATTTCAATTTCCATTAAAAAAGGGCATGAAACACTTTCCTAGAACGAAAATAAAATTACCATATGAAACTATCATGAGAGGCACTTATGGATTGCCTACCAAAGATGGCAATACCTAGATCTATCCTCGCTTTTATGCCTAGCTAGGGGCGTTAAACGATAGCGCTTGTTTGGAGGCAACCCAATTTTATTTTTATTACTTGCTTTTTGCTCCTGCTTAGTAATAAATAAATTATTTAGCCTCTGTTTTGGTTGTGTTTTTTGTGTTTAATTAGTGTTTGTGCCAAGTAGAACCGTTGGGAAGACTTGGGGAAAGTTTTGTTGAACTTGCTGTAAAAAGCAGAAACTTTAGCGCTCACGAGAACTGCTGTCATTTTTATTTGAAGAGTTATATTTAGTTAATTATTTTTGAAGATGATTAATAGATAAATTCCTCACGTCCAGCAATTTATTTTAGACTTTTTGGGGTTCCAGATCTTGCGCTAGCTACAGATTACTACAGACTGTTCTGTTTTTGACAGATTCTGTTTTCGTGTGTTGCTTGCTTATTTTGATGAATCTATGGCTAGTAAAATAGTTTATAATCCGTAGAGAAGTTGGAATACAGTAGGTTTAACACCAATATAAATAAATAATGAGTTTATTACAGTACCTTGAAGTGGTCTTTTGTTTTCTTTCGCTAACGGAGCTCACGAGTTTTCTATTTTGAGTTTTGTGTTGTGAAGTTTTCAAGTCTTGGGGGAATTCTTTTGATGGATCATGGAACAAGGAGTGGCAAGAGCCTAAGCTTGGGGATGCCCATGGCACCCCCAAGATAATCCAAGGACACCAAGAAGTCAAAGCTTGGGGAAGCCCCGGAAGGCATACCCTCTTTCGTCCACTTCCATCGGTAATTTACTTGGAGCTATATTTTTATTCAACAACATGATATGTGTTTTGCTTTGAGCGTCTTGTATTATTTGTGTCTTTGTGTCTTAGTATGCCACAATCATCCTTGCTGTACACACCTTTTGAGAGAGCCATACATGAATTACAATTTGATAGAATACTCTGTGTGCTTCACTTATATCTTTTGAGCTATGTAGTTTTGCTCTATGTGCTTCACTTATATCTTTTGAGCTAAGTAGTTTTGCTCTATGTGCTTCACTTATATCTTTTGAGCGTTATAATTTTGCTCCATGTGCTTCACTTAGATCTTTTAGAGCACGATGATAGATTTGTTTTAAAGAAACTATTGATCTCTCATGCTTCACTTAAATTATTTTGAGAGTCTCTTAATAGCATGGTAATTTGCTTAATAATAATATGCTTGGTATTCAAGATTTGTGAAACTTTCTTTTGAGTGTGTTGAATACTAAGAAAAGATTGAAGCATGATAATTGTTTTGAGATATGGAGGTGATTATATTAAAGTCATGCTAGTTGAGTAGTTGTGAATTTAAAGAATACTTGTGTTAAAGTTTGTGATTCCCGTAGCATGCACGTATGGTGAACCGTTATGTGATGAAGTCGGAGCATGATTTATTTATTGCTTGTCTTCCTTATGAGTGGCGGTCGGGGACGAGCGATGGTCTTTTCCTACCAATCTATCCCCCCAGGAGCATGCGCGTAATACATTGCTTTGATAACTTCTAGATTTTGCAATAAGTATATGAGTTCTTTATGACTAATGTTGAGTCCATGGATTATACGCACTCTCACCCTTCCACCCTTGCTAGCCTCTCTAATACCGCGCACCTTTCGCCGGTATCATACACCTACCATATACCTTCCTCAAAACAGCCACCATACCTACCTATTATGGCATTTCCATAGCCATTCCGAGATATATTGCCATGCAACTTTCCACCATCTAGTTCATCCTGACACATTCATCATTGTCATATTGCATATCCCGGTACACCATCGGATGCATTCACATAGAGTCATATTTTGTTCTAAGTATCGAGTTGTAATTGTTGAGTTATAAGAAAAATAAAAGTGTGATGATCATCATTATTAGAGCATTGTCCCATGGAGGAAAGAATGATGGGGACTATGATTCCCCCATAAGTTGGGATGAGACTCCGGACGAAAAAAGAGAGGCCAAAGAAGCCCAAATAAAAAGAGGCCAGAAAAGAAAAGAGAAAAGGCCCAAATAAAATAAATAAATAAAATGAGAGAAAAAGAGAGAAGGGACAATGTTACTATCCTTTTACCACACTTGTCCTTCAAAGTAGCACCATGATCTTCATAGTAGAGAGTCTCTCATGTTATCACTTTCATATACTAGTGGGAATTTTTCATTATAGAACTTGGCTTGTATATTCCAATGATGGGCTTCCTAAAATTTCCCTAGGTCTTCATGAGCAAGCAAGTTGGATGCACACCCACTTAGTTTCTTTTTGAGCTTTCATATACTTATAGCTCTAGTGCATCTGTTGCATGGCAATCCCTACTCACTCACATTGATATCTATTGATGGGCGTCTCCATAGCCCGTTGATACGCCTAGTTGATGTGAGACTATCTTCTCCTTTTTGTCTTCTCCACAACCACCATTCTATTCCACCTATAGTGTTATATCCATGGCTCACGCTCATGTATTGCGTGAAGATTGAAAAAGTTTTGAAAAAGTTAGAGTATGAAACAATTGCTTGGCTTGTCATCGGGGTTGTGCATGATTTAAATACTTTGTGTGGTGAAGATGGAGCATAGCTAGACTATATGATTTTGTAGGGATAACTTTCTTTGGCCATGTTATTTTGAGAAGACATAATTGCTTTATTAGTATGCTTGAAGTATTATTAGTGTTTATGTCAATATAAACTTTTGTCTTGAATCTTTCTAATCTGAATATTCATACCACAATTAAGAATATTTGCATTGAAATTATGCCAAGTAGCACTCCGCATAAAAAATTCTCTTTTTATCATTTACCTACTCGAGGACTAGCAGGAATTAAGCTTGGGGATGCCTGATACGTCTCCAACGTATCTATAATTTTTGATTGCTCCATGCTATATTATCTACTGTTTTGGACTATATTGGGCTTTATTTTCCACTTTTATATTATTTTTGGGACTAACCTATTAACCAGAGGCCCAGCCCAGAATTATTGTTTTTTTGCCTATTTCAGTGTTTCGAAGAAACGGAATATCAAACGGAGTCCAAACGGAATAAAATCTTCGGGAACGTGATTTTCTCACCGAATGTGATCCAGGAGACATGGACCCTGCTCCAAGGAACAAAAGAGGCGGTCACGAGTGTGGGGGGCACCGCCCCTAGGGTGTGCCCCTGCCTCTTGGGCCCCTCGTTGCTCCTCCGGCGTACTTCTTCCTCCTATATATACACACGTACCCCCAAACGATCAGAACAGGAGCCAAAAACCTAATACCACCGCCGCAACTTTCTGTATCCATGAGATCCCATCTTGGGGCCTATTCTGGAGCTCCGCCGGAAGAGGGCCGTCATCACGGAGGGCTTCTACATCATCCTAGCCTCTCCGATGAAGTGTGAGTAGTTTACCTCAGACCTTCGGGTCCATAGTTAGTAGCTAGATGGCTTCTTCTCTCTCTTTGAATCTCAATACATAGTTCTCCCCCTCTCTTGTGGAGATCTATTCGATGTAATCTTCTTTTTGCGGTGTGTTTGTTGAGACCGATGAATTGTGGGTTTATGATCAAGTCTATCTATGAATAATATTTGAATCTTCTCTGAATTCTTTTATGTATGATTGTTTATCTTTGCAAGTCTCTTCGAATTATCCGTTTGGTTTGGCCAACTAGATTGGTAGTTCTTGCCATGGGAGAAGTGCTTGGCTTTGGGTTCGATCTTGCGGTGTCCTTACCCAGTGACAGAAGGGGCAGCAAGGCACGTATTGTATCGTTGCATCGAGGATAACAAGATGGGTTTTATTTCATATTGCATGAATTTATCTCTCTACATCATGTCATCTTGCTTAAGGCGTTACTCTGTTTTTAACTTAATACTCTAGATGCATGCTGGATAGCGGTCGATGAGTGGAGTAATAGTAGTAGATGCAGAATCGTTTCGATCTACTTGTCACGGACGTGATGCCTATATACATGATCATGCCTAGATATTCTCATAACTATGCTCAATTCTGTCAATTGCTCAACAGTAATTTGTTCACCCACCGTAGAATACTTATGCTCTTGAGAGAAGCCACTAGTGAAACCTATGGCCCCCGGGTCTATTCTCATCATATCAATCTCCATTACTTTAATCTTGCTTTGCTTTTTTACTTTGCTTTTACTTTTTACTTTGCATCTTTATACCAAAAATACCAAAAATATTATATCTATCAGATCTCACTCTCGTAAGTGACCGTGAAGGGATTGACAACCCCTAATCGCGTTGGTTGCGAGTAGCTATCGTTTTGTGCAGGTACGAGGGACTTGAGCGTGGCCTCCTACTGGATTGATACCTTGGTTCTCAAAAACTGAGGGAAATACTTACGCTACTCTGCTGCATCATCCCTTCCTCTTCGGGGAAAACCAATGCAAGCTCAAGACGTAGCAACGGGGACAGAGGGCTTTGTCAACTTAGTCAATATGCATGATTCTAGTTCCAGTGACCGTACGATGTCCATCCAACATCCGTAGTGCTTCTTCAACCTCTTGTCTTCTTGCTCCAGCCGCCCAAACCAGTGCCGGTCGTGCCTCGTGCTCCTGCCTCCCATGGCCGGTTGCGATGCGGTGGAGGCCTCACCGCCCCCTACTACTCCCACCGCTGGCCAGGCCATCCCTCTACTCACCCACACCCCCTGTTATTCTGCGGCGACGGTAGTCTCACACCGCAGCGAACCAGTGAATCCTCGTACTCCTCTACGCGTGGGCATCCACTGCCGCGTCTTCCCCGGCTCCGCGTCGTCCCCTTCCTAGGCCTCGCCATCGTCCACCGCCCTGGTGCTCTCGGCGCGGCGTGGTCAACGTGGTCAAGGAACGGCTTCCATCGAACGTGGACTGTACATGGAGAGGCTGACAGCTGGGTCCACGGCCGCAACAAGGAAGTGCCTCCTTATTACGTGCAAAATAATTATTCCTCCACCTGACAGCGGGGACCCACCGGATGGGCCACCGTATTTCGTGAAAAAACCATTTGCCCCTGACTGCTGGGACCCACCAGCTACATCTTCGCACTCAAGGAAGTGCGTCCGGGCAAAAAAAATGATTCACCCCCCTGACTGCTGGGACCCACCAGCTACATCTTCGCAGGCAAGGAAGTGCCTGACAGTTGGGACCCACCTGGTCGAAGCGTACGTAGCATTGTCATTCTGGTCGCGAACGTGTACATACATATATACTGGTGGATGTAGAGGCGCACACGTGTTGTAGTAGAGGCGCGCACGTAGCATGTACACGTACGTACAACGGCTAGGGTGCAAGAAAGAAAAATACGGCCACGTATGTGTACATACGGGCGGGGTCTCGAATGCCTACTCACGCATACGTACGGCCAGGGCTCGTGTACATGGCTGGGTCGGAACAGAGAAACAACGTCGTCGTCGTGCTCATGGGGAGGCAACGGAATGCATCGTGTTCATGGGGAGGCAATAGAATGCTCGTGTTCATTGGGAGGCAACGGAATGCGTGGGAGCCAACCGGCTGGGTCGGAACGGAATGCGTGGTCGTGTTCATCGGGAGGGCTTGGACGGAACAGGCGAAGGAAACGAGGCTTGGCGTACTGCACAATAGAGGAAACGTACCTCCTACGTTCGGAACGGGGTCCTGTTGATCGGGAGGGTGTGGCGTACCGCAAAACGGAGGAAACGGACCTCCTACGGTCAAAACGGGGGTCCTGTTGATCGGGAGGGGTGTGGCGTACCGCAAAACGGACAAAACAGACCTCCTACGGTCGAAACGGGGGTCCTGTTGATCGGGAGGGGTGTGGCGTACCGCAAAACGGACGAAACGGACTTGTGTTGGAGCGCTACAGTCGAAATGGGGGTCCTGTTCATCGGGAGGGGTGTGGCGTACCACAAAGCAGGACTCCACGGGATACTATTCATCTCCACCGTCGACCTCCTCCAGCCTCCACGGGCTACCGTCGACCTCCTCCAGCCTCCACGGGCTCCTGTTCATCCAGCCTCCACCGCGCGCTACTCCACCGTCTACTGTTCAACCACCCCTCCACCATCTACTGTTCATCCACCCCTCCACACCACGGGGTCCTGTTCAGCCTCCCCTCCACGGGCAC
>NC_041384.1:671202945-671239627 GCF_002162155.2 Triticum dicoccoides
ATCGGCTTCAGTTAGCAGCAGTAGCGAAGGAATCACTCGACCGGGTTCAGCTAACAGCCATCGATCGATCGCTCGGGTTCAGTAACGTGTAGCCTGCAGTGCAATCACTCGGGTTCATTTAGAGCCCAACGCCTTGATACGTCTCTGTCGTATCTACTTTTCCAAACACTTTTGCCCTTGTTTTGGACTCTAACTTGTATGATTTGAATGGAACTAACCCGGACTGACGCTGTTTTCAGCAGAATTACCATGATGTTGTTTTATGTGCAGAAAACAAATATTCTCGGAATGACCTGAAACTCCACGGGAGATCTTAGAAAAAATAATAAAAAATCCTTGCCAAATATGAAGACTAGGGAGCCCACACCCTTTCCACGAGGGTGGGGGGCGGCCCCCTAGGGCGCGCCCCGTACCTCGTAGGCCCCCTGTTGACCCTCCGACGCCAACTCCAACTCCAACTCTATATATTTGCTTTCAGAGAGAAAAAAATCAAAGAGAAGAAATCATCGCGTTTTATGATACGGAGCCGTCGCCAAGCCCTAAAACCTCTCAGGAGGGCTAATCTGGAGTCCGTTCGGGGCTCTGGAGAGGGGGATTCGTCGTCGTCGTCATCATCAACCATCCTCCATCACCAATTTCATGATGCTCACCGCCGTGCGTCAGTAATTCCATCATAGGCTTGCTGGACGGTGATGGGTTGGATGAGATTTATCATGTAATTGAGTTAGTTTTGTTAGGGTTTGATCCCTAGTATCCATTATGTTCTGAGATTGATGTTGCTATGACTTTGCTATGCTTAATGCTTGTCACTAGGGCCCGAGTGCCATGATTTCAGATCTGAACCTATTATGTTTTCATGAATATATGTGAGTTCTTGATCCTATCTTGCAAGTCTATAGTCACCTACTATGTGTTATGATCCGGCAACCCCGAAGTGACAATAATCGGGACCACTCCCGGTGATGACCATAGTTTGAGGAGTTCATGTATTCACTATGTGCTAATGCTTTGTTTCGGTTCTCTATTAAAAGGAGGCCTTAATATCCCTTAGTTTCCAATAGGACCCCGCTGCCACGGGAGGGTAGGACAAAAGATGTCATGCAAGTTATTTTCCATAAGCACGTATGACTATATACGGAATACATGCCTACATTACATTGATGAACTGGAGCTAGTTCTGTGTCACCCTATGTTATGATTGTTACATGATGAACCACATCTGGCATAATTATCCATCACTGATCCGGTGCCTACGAGTTTTCCATATACTGGTTCTCGCTTATTTACTTTTCCGTTGCTACTGTTACAATCACTACAAAATACCAAAAACATTACTTTTGCTGTCTTTACTTTTGTTGCCGCTACCGCCACTATCATATTACTTTGCTACTAAACAGTTGGCTGAAGATACTAAGTTTCCAGGTGTGGTTGAATTGACAACTCAGCTGCTAATACTTGAGAATATTCTTTGGCTCCCCTTGTGTTGAATCAATAAATTTGGGTTGAATACTCTACCCTCGAAAACTGTT
The DNA here is from genome assembly GCF_002162155.2 of Triticum dicoccoides. Taxonomy (NCBI): domain Eukaryota; kingdom Viridiplantae; phylum Streptophyta; class Magnoliopsida; order Poales; family Poaceae; genus Triticum; species Triticum dicoccoides. Next base: position 671,204,475 of record NC_041384.1, read on the forward strand.
GCGATCCCCTATACTTGTGGGTTATCAAGAACCTAATTTCTGGCGCCGTTGTCGGGGAGCATAGCTCTATTCTTTGAGTCACTTGGGATTTATATCTGCTGGACACTATGAAGAACTTGATAGATCCAAAAACCAAGATCTATCCCTCAACTACGAGGGGAGGTAAGGAACTGCCATCTAGCTCTGCACTTGATTCACCTTCTGCTATGAGTAAGTTTGCGACACCTACACCTGCTTCTGCTATTCGTTCTGATATGTCGCATGTTATTGATGATGCCACTTCTGCTATTCATGATACTTATGATGAAACTACTTCTATGCCTGATACTACTCTGCCCCTTAATGAATTTCTTGATGAACAAATTGCTAGGTCTAGAGAAAAAGAAATTATTGAATCTGTATACGATGATGATAGTGATGATGAAAATATGCCTGTTATTCCTGAAGGTTATCTTTTTGATATGGAATCTTCTGCTGCTATTTCTGCTTGCAGAGATAGATATGAGCTTAAGAGGTTATTAATTAAATGGAACAAAGAATCACTTAGAGATAGAAATGAGACCAGACCCTGCTTTTGCTACTTCACCTATATGTGTTCCTGATAAAGATTATGAATTCTCTGTTGATCCTGATATAATTACTTTGGTTGAATCTGATCCGTTTTATGGCTATGAATCTGAAACTGTTGTGGCACATCTCACTAAGTTAAATGATATAGCTGCCCTGTTCACTAATAATGAGAGATCACATTACCTCTATTTACTCAAAATATTTCCGTTCTCATTAAAGGGTGATGCTAAGATATGGTTTAATTCTCTTGATCCTGGTTGTGTGCGTAGTCCCCAGGATATGATTTATTACTTCTCTGCTAAATATTTCCCTGCTCATAAGAAACAAACTGCTTTGAGGGAAATATACAACTTTGTGCAAATTAAAGAAGAGAGTCTCGCACAAGCTTGGGGGAGACTTCTCAAGTTACTTAATGCTTTGCCTGATCATCCTCTTAAGAAACCTGAAATACTTGATATCTTTTATAATGGACTAACCAATGCTTCCAGAGATTACCTGCATAGTTGTGCTGGTTCTCTTTTCAGGGAAAGAACACCCGATGAAGCTGAAATTCTATTGAATAATATGTTGACAAATGAAAATAATTGGGCACCTCCTGAGCCAGCTCCTGAGCCATCTCCTGCTCCAATTACTGAACCTATTCCTAAACCAACTCCGAAGAAGAGAGGTATTTTATTTCTCAGTCCCGAAGATATGCAAGAGGCAAAGAAATCTATGAAAGAAAAAGGTATTAAAGCTGAAGACGTTAAGAATTTACCCCCTATTGAAGAAATACATTGTCTTAATTCACCACCTATTGAAGAAACATATGATATCAATTATTTATTTACTGAAGAACCTCCTGATCCTGATATCCCGACACAGGTAGTAAAGGTAAATTCTCTCTATATATATGATAAAGCTGAAGTCCCTCCTACTAAAATTGCTAGTTAATGCTTGGATGAGTTTGATAACTTTATGTATAAACAAGACGACGTCAATGCTTATTTTGGTAGACAATTAAAAAAAATACTTATATGATTAGATGCTTGGGTGATTATATGGCTGATATTAAAGGTGGACTTAAACTTCTTAGCAAACATGCTTCTATGGTTACCACTCAAGTAGAACAAGTACTTAAGGCTCAAAAAGAAGTGCTTAATGAAATGAATAGTAAGAAAAATGATTATTCTGTTAGAGTGGCTACTAGAACTGGTAGAATGACTCAGGAACCTTTGTATCCTGAAGTCCACCCTAAGAGAATCGAGCAAGATTCTCAAAGAAATAATATTGATGTTCCTAGTTCTTCTAAAAAGAAGAAAAAGAAAAATGATAGAACTGTGCAAACTTCTAGTGAACCTATTGCTGAACCACCTGATAATCCAAATGCTATTTCTATGTCTGATGCTGAAACACAATCTGGTAATGAACATGAACCTAGTAAAAATATTAATGATGATGTTCATGATGATGCTCAACCTAGTAATGATAATGATGTAGAAATTGAACCTGTTGTTGATCTTGATAACCCACAATCAAAGAATCAACGTTATGATAAAGGAGACTTTGTTGCTAGGAAACTGTTGGAAATATGCCCTAGAGGCAATAATAAAAGTATTATTATATTTCATTGTTCATGATAATTGTCTTTTATTCATGCTATAACTGTATTATCCGGAAATCGTAATACACGTGTGAATACTTAGACCACACTATGTCCCTGGTAAGCCTCTAGTTGACCAGCTCGTTGTGATCAACAGATAGTCATGGTTTCCTGACTATGGACATTGGATGTCGTTGATAACGGGATCACATCATTAGGAGAATGATGTGATGGACAAGACCCAATCCTAAGCATAGCATAAAAGATCGTGTAGTTCGTTTTGCTAGAGCTTTGCAAGTGTCAAGTATCTCTTCCTTCGACCATGAGATCGTGTAACTCCCGGATACCGTAAGAGTGCCTTGGGTGTATCAAACGTCACAACGTAACTGGGTGACTATAAAGGTGCATTACAGGTATCTCCGAAAGTAGCTGTTGGGTTGACACGGATCGAGACTGGGATTTGTCACTCCGTATGACGGAGAGGTATCTCTGGGCCCACTCGGTAATGCATCATCATATTGAGCTTAATGTGACCAAGGTGTTGGACACGGGATCATGCATTACGGTACGAGTAAAGTGACTTGCCGGTAACGAGACTGAACAAGGTATTGGGATACCGACGATCGAGTCTCGGGCAAGTAACGTACCGATTGACAAAGGGAATTGCATATAGGGTTTGATCGAATCCTCGACATAGTGGTTCATCCGATGACAACATCGAGGAGCATGTGGGAGCCATCATGGGTATCCAGATCCCGCTGATGGTTATTGACTGAGAGCGTCTCGGTCATGTCTGCATGTCTCCCGAACCCGTAGGGTCTACACACTTAAGGTTCGGTGACGCTAGGGTTATGAAGATATGGATATGCAGAAACCCGAATGTTGTTCGGAGATGAGATCCCGGACGTCACGAGGAGTTCTGGAATAGTCCGGAGGTAAAGAATTATATATAGGAAGTGCTATTTCGGGCATCGGGACAAGTTTCGGGGTTATCGGTATTGTACCGGGACCACCGGAAGGGTCCCGGGGGTCCACCGGGTGGGGCCACCTGTCCCGGGGGGGCACATGGGCTGTAGGGGGTGCGCCTTGGCCATCATGGGCCAAGGGCACCAGCCCCTATAGGCCCATGCGCCTAGGGTTTCCCCCTAGGAGGAGTCCTAGTGGTGGAAGGCACCCCTAGGAGCCTTGGGGGGGAGGGAAACCTCCCCTAGGCCGCCGCCCCCCCTAGTAGATCTCATCTACTAGGGCCGGCGCCCCCCTGGCACCCCTATATATAGTGGGGGAGAGGAGGGACTTCATACACCAGCCCCTGGCGCCTCCACCTCCCCCCGTTACGTCTCTCCCTCGTAGTCTCGGCGAAGCCCTGCTGCTGTGACGCCCTGCATCCACCACCACGCCGTCGTGCTGCTGGATCTTCATCAACCTCTCCTTCCCCCTTGCTGGATCAAGAAGGAGGAGACGTCTCCCGTCCCGTACGTGTGTTGAACGCGGAGGTGCCGTCCGTTCGGCGCTGGTCATCGGTGATTTGGATCACGTCGAGTACGACTACATCATCACCTTGCAAGCTTCCGCACGCGATCTACAAGTGGTATGTAGATGCAAACTCTCTCCCTAGACTCGTTGCTTAGATGAACTCATGGATGGATCTTGGTGAAACCGTAGGGAAAATTTTAATTTTCTGCAACGTTCCCCAACAGTGGCATCATGAGCTAGGTCTATGCGTAGTTCTCTTTGCACGAGTAGAACACAACTTTGTTGTGGGCGTGGATTTTGTCATCTTACTTGCCTCTACTAGTCTTTTCTTGCTCAACGGTATTGTGGGATGAAGCGGCCCGGACCAACCTTACACGTACACTTACGTGAGACCGGTTCCACCGACTGACATGCACAAGTTGCATAAGGTGGCTGGCGGGTGTCTGTCTCTCCCACCTTAGTTGGAGCGGAATCGATGAACAGGGCCCTTATGAAGGGTAAATAGAAGTTGACAAAATCACGTTGTGGTGATTCGTAGGTAAGAAAACGTTCTTGCTAGAACCCAATTGCAGCCACGTAAAAGATGCAACAACAATTAGAGGACGTCTAACTTGTTTTTGCAGCGATTGATCATGTGATGTGATATGGCCAGAAGTTGTGATGAATGATGAATTGTGATGTATGAGATCATGTTCTTTGTAATAGGATTCACGACTTGCATGTCGATGAGTATGACAACCGGCAGGAGCCATAGGAGTTGTCATTATTTTTTGTATGACCTGCGTGTCATTGAATAACGTCATGTAAACTACTTTACTCTATTGCTAAACGTTAGTCATAGAAGTAGAAGTAGTCGTTGGCGTGACAACTTCATGAAGACACGATGATAGGAGATCATGATGATGGAGATCATGGTGTCAAGCCGGTGACAAGATGATCATGGAGCCCCGAAGATGAAGATCAATGGAGCTATATGATATTGGCCATATCATGTCACAACTATATAATTGCATGTGATGTTTATTATGTATTATGCATCTTGTTTACTTAGGACGACGGTAGTAAATAAGATGATCCCTTATAAAAATTTCAAGAAGTGTTCTCCCCTAACTGTGCACCGTTGCTACAGTTCGTCGTTTCTAAGCACCACGTGATGATCGGGTGTGATGGATTCTTACGTTCACATACAACGGGTGTAAGACAGTTTTACACAGTGAAAACACTTAGGGTTAACTTGACGAGCCTAGCATGTGCAGACATGGCCTCGGAACACGGAGACCGAAAGGTCGAACACGAGTCGTATGGAAAGATACGATCAACATGAAAATGTTCACCGACGATGACTAGTCCGTCTCACGTGATGATCGGACACGGGCTAGTCGACTCGGATCGTGTAACACTTAGATGACTAAAGGGATGTCTGATCTAAGTGGGAGTTCATAATTTGATTAGAACTTTATTATCATGAACTTAGTCTAAAACCTTTGCAAATATGTCTTGTAGATCAATGGCCAACGCTAATGTCAACATGAACTTCAACGCGTTCCTAGAGAAAACCAAGCTGAAAGATGATGGCAGCAACTATACGGACTGGGTCCGGAACCTGAGGATCATCCTCATAGCTGCCAGGAAACAATATGTCCTAGAAGGACCGCTAGGTGACGCTCCCGTCCCAGAGAACCAAGACATTATGAATGCTTGGCAGTCTCGCGCTGATGATTACTCCCTCGTTCAGTGCGGCATGCTTTACAGCTTAGAACCGGGGCTCCAAAAGCATTTTGAGCATCACGGAGCATATGAGATGTTCGAAGAGCTGAAACTAGTTTTTCAAGCTCATGCCCGGGTCGAGAGATATGATGTCTCCGACAAGTTCTACAGTTGTAAGATGGAGGAGAACAGTTCTGTCAGTGAGCACATCCTGAAGATGTCTGGGTTGCACAACCGTATGACCCAGCTGAACATTAACCTCCCAGATGAGGCGGTCATTGACAGAATCCTCCAGTCGCTCCCACCAAGCTACAAGAGCTTTGTGATGAACTACAACATGCAGGGAATGGAAAAGACCATTCCTGAAGTGTTCTCGATGCTGAAATCAGCAGAGGCTGAAATCAAGAAAGAACATCAAGTGTTGATGGTCAATAAGACCACTAAGTTCAAGAAGGGCAAGGGTAAAAAGAACTTCAAGAAGGACGGCAAAGATGTTGCCGCGCCTGGTAAGCCAGTTACCGGGAAGAAGTCAAAGAATGGACCCAAGCCTGAGACTGAGTGCTTTTATTGCAAGGGGAAGGGTCACTGGAAGCGGAACTGCCCCAAATACTTAGCGGATAAGAAGGCCGGCAACACCAAAGGTATATTTGATATACATGTGATTGATGTGTACCTTACCAGTACTCGTAGTAACTCCTGGGTATTTGATACCGGTGCCGTTGCTCATATTTGTAACTCACAGCAGGAGCTGCGGAATAAACGGAGACTGGCAAAGGACGAGGTGACGATGCGCGTCGGGAATGGTTCCAGAGTCGATGTGATCGCCGTCGGCACGCTGCCTCTACATTTACCTACGGGATTAGTTTTGAACCTTAATAATTGTTATTTAGTGCCAAGTTTGAGCATGAACATTGTATCAGGATCTCGCTTAATACGAGATGGCTACTCATTTAAGTCTGAGAATAATGGTTGTTCGATTTATATGAGAGATATGTTTTATGGTCATGCTCCGATGGTCAATGGTTTATTCTTAATGAATCTCGAGCGTAATATTACACATGTTCATAGTGTAGATGCCAAAAGATTTAAAATTGATAACGATAGTCCCACATACTTGTGGCACTGCCGCCTTGGTCACATTGGTGTCAAGCGCATGAAGAAGCTCCATGCCGATGGACTTTTAGAGTCTCTTGATTATGAATCGTTTGACACGTGCGAACCATGCCTCTTGGGCAAAATGACCAAGACTCCGTTCTCCGGAACAATGGAGCGAGCAACCAACTTGTTGGAAATCATACATACCGATGTGTGCGGTCCAATGAGCGTTGAGGCTCGTGGAGGATATCGTTATGTTCTCACTCTCACAGATGACTTGAGTAGATATGGGTATGTCTACTTAATGAAACACAAGTCTGAGACCTTTGAAAAGTTCAAGGAATTTCAGAATGAGGTGGAGAATCAACGTGACCGAAAGATAAAATTCTTACGATCAGATCGTGGAGGAGAATACTTAAGTCACGAATTTGGTACACACTTAAAGAAATGTGGAATCGTTTCACAGCTCACGCCGCCTGGAACACCTCAGTGAAACGGTGTGTCCGAACGTCGTAATCGCACTCTATTGGATATGGTGCGGTCTATGATGTCTCTTACCGATTTACCGCTATCATTTTGGGGATACGCTCTAGAGACAGCTACATTCACTTTAAATAGGGCACCGTCTAAATCCGTTGAGACGACACCGTATGAATTATGGTTTGGAAAGAAACCTAAGCTGTCGTTTCTAAAAGTTTGGGGATGTGAAGCTTATGTCAAGAAACTTCAACCTGAAAAGCTCGAACCCAAGTCGGAAAAATGCGTATTCATAGGATACCCTAAGGAAACTGTAGGGTATACCTTCTACTTAAGATCCGAAGGCAAGATCTTTGTTGCCAAGAACGGATGCTTTCTGGAAAAAGAGTTTCTCTCGAAAGAAGTAAGTGGGAGGAAAGTAGAACTCGATGAAGTACTACCTCTTGAGCGGGATAGTGACGCAGCACAGGAAACCGTTCCTGTGATGCCCACACCAACTGAAGAGGAAAACCATGATAATGATCAAGGTACTTCGGATCAAGTTACTGCTGAACTTCGTAGGTCCACAAGGACACATTCTGCACCAGAGTGGTACGGCAACCCTGTCCTGGAAATCATGTTGTTAGACAACAATGAACCTTCGAACTATGAAGAAGCAATGGCGGGCCCGGATTCCAACAAATGGCTTGAAGCCATGAAATCTGAGATAGAATCCATGTATGAAAACAAAGTATGGACTTTGACAGACTTGCCCGATGATCGGCGAGCGATAGAAAACAAATGGATCTTTAAGAAGAAGACGGACGCGGATGCTAATGTTACCATCTATAAAGCTCGACTTGTCGCTAAGGGTTATCGACAGGTTCAAGGGATTGACTACGACGAGACATTCTCTCCCGTAGCGAAGCTAAAGTCCGTCCGAATCATGTTAGCAATTGCCGCATACTATGATTATGAGATATGGCAGATGGACGTCAAAACAGCATTCCTTAACGGGCATCTTAAGGAAGAACTGTATATGATGCAGCCGGAAGGTTTTGTCGATCCTCGGAACGCTAACAAAGTATGCAAGCTCCAGCGATCCATTTATGGACTGGTGCAAGCATCTCGGAGTTGGAACATTCGCTTTGATGAGATGATCAAAGCGTTTGGGTTTATGCAGACTTATGGAGAAGCCTGCGTTTACAAGAAAGTGAGTGGGAGCTCTGTAGCATTTCTCATATTATATGTAGATGACATACTCCTGATGGGAAATAATATAGAATTTCTGGACAGCATTAAGGCCTACTTAAATAAGTGTTTTTCAATGAAGGACCTTGGAGAAGCTGCTTATATATTAGGCATCAAGATCTATAGAGATAGATCGAGACGCCTCATAGGTCTTTCACAAAGCACATACCTTGATAAGATTTTGAAGAGATTCAGAATGGATCAGTCCAAGAAGGGGTTCTTGCCTATGTTACAAGGTGTGAGACTGAGCTCAGCTCAGTCACCGACCACGGCAAAAGATAAAGAAGAGATGAGTGTCATCCCCTATGCTTCAGCCATAGGATCTATTATGTATGCCATGCTGTGTACCAGACCCGATGTAAACCTTGCCGTAAGTTTGGTAGCAAGATACCAAAGTAATCCCGGCAAGGAACACTGGACAGCGGTCAAGAATATCCTGAAGTACCTGAAAAGGACAAAGGACATGTTTCTCGTTTATGGAGGAGACGAAGAGCTCGTCGTAAAGGGTTACGTCGACGCTAGCTTCAACTCGGATCTGGATGACTCTAAGTCACAAACCGGATACGTGTATATGTTGAATGGTGGAGCAGTAAGCTGGTGCAGCTGCAAGCAGAGCGTCGTGGCGGGATCTACGTGTGAAGCGGAGTACATGGCAGCCTCGGAGGCAGCACATGAAGCGATTTGGGTGAAGGAGTTCATCACCGACCTAGGAGTCATACCCAATGCGTCGGGGCCGATCAAACTCTTCTGTGACAACACTGGAGCTATTGCCCTCGCAAAGGAGCCCAGGTTTCACAAGAAGACCAGGCACATCAAGCATCGTTTCAACTCCATCCGTGAAAATGTTCAAGATGGAGACATAGAGATTTGCAAAGTGCACACGGATCTGAATGTCGCAGATCCGCTGACTAAACCTCTCTCGCGTGCAAAACATGATCAACACCAGAACTCTATGGGTGTTCGATTCATCACAATGTAACTAGATTAGTGACTCTAGTGCAAGTGGGAGACTGTTGGAAATATGCCCTAGAGGCAATAATAAAAGTATTATTGTATTTCATTGTTCATGATAATTGTCTTTTATTCATGCTATAACTGTATTATCCGGAAATCGTAATACACGTGTGAATACTTAGACCACACTATGTCCCTGGTAAGCCTCTAGTTGACCAGCTCGTTGTGATCAACAGATAGTCATGGTTTCCTGACTATGGACATTGGATGTCGTTGATAACGGGATCACATCATTAGGAGAATGATGTGATGGACAAGACCCAATCCTAAGCATAGCATAAAAGATCGTGTAGTTCGTTTTGCTAGAGCTTTGCAAGTGTCAAGTATCTCTTCCTTCGACCATGAGATCGTGTAACTCCCGGATACCGTAAGAGTGCCTTGGGTGTATCAAACGTCACAACGTAACTGGGTGACTATAAAGGTGCATTACAGGTATCTCCGAAAGTAGCTGTTGGGTTGACACGGATCGAGACTGGGATTTGTCACTCTGTATGACGGAGAGGTATCTCTGGGCCCACTCGGTAATGCATCATCATATTGAGCTCAATGTGACCAAGGTGTTGGACACGGGATCATGCATTACGGTACGAGTAAAGTGACTTGCCGGTAACGAGACTGAACAAGGTATTGGGATACCGACGATCGAGTCTCGGGCAAGTAACGTACCGATTGACAAAGGGAATTGCATATAGGGTTTGATCGAATCCTCGACATAGTGGTTCATCCGATGACAACATCGAGGAGCATGTGGGAGCCATCATGGGTATCCAGATCCCGCTGATGGTTATTGACTGAGAGCGTCTCGGTCATGTCTGCATGTCTCCCGAACCCGTAGGGTCTACACACTTAAGGTTCGGTGACGCTAGGGTTATGAAGATATGGATATGCAGAAACCCGAATGTTGTTCGGAGATGAGATCTCGGACGTCACGAGGAGTTCCGGAATAGTCCGGAGGTAAAGAATTATATATAGGAAGTGCTATTTCGGGCATCGGGACAAGTTTCGGGGTTATCGGTATTGTACCGGGACCACCGGAAGGGTCCCGGGGGTCCACCGGGTGGGGCCACCTGTCCCGGGGGGGCCACATGGGCTGTAGGGGGTGCGCCTTGGCCATCATGGGCCAAGGGCACCAGCCCCTATAGGCCCATGCGCCTAGGGTTTCCCCCTAGGAGGAGTCCTAGTGGTGGAAGGCACCCCTAGGAGCCTTGGGGGGGGAGGGAAACCTCCCCTAGGCCGCCGCCCCCCTAGTAGATCTCATCTACTAGGGACGGCGCCCCCCTGGCACCCCTATATATAGTGGGGGAGAGTAGGGACTTCATACACCAGCCCCTGGCGCCTCCACCTCCCCCCGTTACGTCTCTCCCTCGTAGTCTCGGCGAAGCCCTGCTGCTGTGACGCCCTGCATCCACCACCACGCCGTCGTGCTGCTGGATCTTCATCAACCTCTCGTTCCCCCTTGCTGGATCAAGAAGGAGGAGACGTCTCCCGTCCCGTACGTGTGTTGAACACGGAGGTGCCGTCCGTTCGGCGCTGGTCATCGGTGATTTGGATCACGTCGAGTACGACTACATCATCACCTTGCAAGCTTCCGCACGCGATCTACAAGTGGTATGTAGATGCAAACTCTCTCCCTAGACTCGTTGCTTAGATGAACTCATAGATGGATCTTGGTGAAACCGTAGGAAAATTTTTAATTTTCTGCAACGTTCCCCAACAGAAACATGGTAAAGAAAGGGAACCTTGGGTTCAGAAACCCATGCCTTTTCCTCCGAAACCATCCAAGAAAAAGGATGATGAGGATTTTGAGCGCTTTGCTGAAATGATTAGGCCTATCTTTTTGCGTATGAGATTAACTGATGTGCTCAAAACAAATCCTTATGCTAAATATATGAAAGATATCATTACTAATAAAAGAAAGATACCGGAAGCTGAGATTTCCACCATGCTTGCTAATTATACTTTTAAGGGTGGAATACCAAAGAAACTTGGTGACCCCGGAGTACCTACTATACCTTGCTCCATTAAAAGAAATTATATTAAAACTGCTTTGTGTGATCTTGGAGCCGGTGTTAGTGTTATGCCTCTCTCTTTATATCGTAGACTTGACTTGAATAAGCTGACACCTACCGAAATATATTTGCAAATGGCTGATAAATCAACTGCTATACCTGTCGGTATTTGTGAGGATGTGCCCGTTGTGGTTGCAAATGTTACTATTTTAACAGACTTTGTTATTCTTGATATTCCCGAGGATGATAGTATGTCTATTATTCTTGGAAGACCTTTTCTTAATACTGCAGGGGCTGTTATTGATTGCAACAAAGGCAATGTCACTTTTCATGTTAATTGTAATGAGCATACGGTACACTCTCCGAGGAAACAACCTCAAGTTCATAGTATCAACTCCATTGGAAAAATTCCATCGATTATATTTGGAGGTTTTGAATTTCCTCTGCCTACTGTCAAAAAGAAATATGATATACTTATTATAGGGGATGTGCATATACCCATTGAGGTAACTTAGTGTTATTCAAAATTTCTCCAGTTTCATGATTATCGGAATGAGTTTGTTAACAAGACTTGATCAACCTTGTTAGTGGATTCTTTTTGATGAGCATGAGATGGATGAAACTAGAAGCACAACTTTCTGTACCCTCTCTATACTTTCTGTTATTTATATTAAATAAAGTAAAATTAGTAATTTTCTATTTGTTTCCTAATTTATCTGTACAATATAAAAATATCCCGAAAATAAAAGTCCTCAGAATGCCATGCCAATTTAATATGATTTTTTCGGGAATATTTGAGAATTTACGGTGCAAAAATTACCGCGGGAGGAGCTGCCACCTGGTCACGAGGGTGGTGGGCGCCCCCCCCCCTATAGGGCGCACCCCCCTGCCTCGTGGGCCCATGGTGGCCCTCCTCCACTTATCCCAGCACCCATCTTCTTCCTCTGTCTCACACAAACCCGAGAAACCAACTCAAGCACGAGTTCTAGCCACTTTTGCTGTGATTTTCGATCTCCTTGCTCAAAGCACCTCTCGCAAAACTGCTTGGGGAGATTGTTCCTTGGTATGTGACTCCTCCATTGGTCCAATTAGTTTTTGTTCTAGTGCTTTATTCTTTGCAAATTTGTGCTGCATAGGCGACCATGTTCTTGAGCTTGCATGTCAAATTTATATGGTTCCAAGTAGTTCTAATGCTTGATATAGGCTCTAGGCACTTGTAGGAGTAGTTACTATCAGTTTTATTGAAGTTAGTTCATTTTTGTTTGAAGTTACTAAAAATTTCAGATTGTTTCACAAAAATGATGAGGAGATTATTGAGGGGCTCATCAAGCCAAAGCTCAAAGGAAAAGGCACTGAAGCCTAAGTATAATTTGCCACGCACCACAGAGATTCGGGCGTGTGAATGGCCTTCTGAAGATTTCTTGAGAGCAGCCGGTATCTATGAAGATTTTCATGAATTAGCCCACAATGCAGGTCTCACTGCTTTCCTCCACGACCAATGCGATCAATATCTCTTACTCACAAATACCTTTGTGCAAAACTTTTATTTTCATCCTAGGAACTCACCACCTACGGTGGAATTTCATTTATATGATGAGCCTAAGGAGATGTCACTTTATGATTTCTGTCGTATTTGTTTAGTCCCTTTTGAGGGCAAGACAGAAGAACCACATCATGATGATGTGGCTGGGTTTATTGATAATATCACTGTAGGAGAAACCAGGAAGGTTTTCGATGCACGAATCACTAGCATACATTTTCCTGTTTTGCGCTACTTTGCATTATTTGCTAGTCGTTGTTTAATTGGACGCGGAAATTCTAGAAACCTTAGTATACCTGATTTAATTATTCTGCTTCAAGGTTTATACAGTGATAACGCTTTTAGTTTGGGCGGTATTATTGCTAGACGGTTAAATATGAACCGTACTAAGGGCCCCATCTTTGGAGGCATCTATGCCACACGCCTAGCCGCACATTTTAACATACCTATTAGGCATGCTGAGAAGGAAGAAAAAGTGCTACCCCGTGTTTATCTAGATCGTAAAAGTATGGTGGTACATGATTTTATTGTTAAGAATAGGGCAGGGGAGCTTAGATATCAACTGTTCTTTAATAAACATCATCCTGAGACTATTACCTTGCTTGCTCCTTCTTTGTTTGATTTGACTGCAGGCACGTACCTTGTTCCGTTGGCAGCTATTCACGCCTACCGGAACCCTGCACCAGCTGAGGAGCCAGAGCGGAACCAAAATTTGATCCTTCATGACAGTATAACTATCAGTGGGATCCGGAGATGATTGCCAGCCAGTGGCAATCGGAGCCTTCTTCTTCTTCATCACAGTACGACCCCAACAACTATTATTATGGATATCCACTAGGCCAGCCATGGCCATAGACCAACTTAGGCCAAAAGCCTAAGCTTGGGGGAGTACGTATTTCTCACCGACATTAAATTTATGTTCACTCATTACTAGATGTCGGTGCTCATACTTTTTCATTGTAATATCCATGCTAGTTTATTTTCTTTTTCCTGCTTTCTTCTTGTGTGTTTAGTAAACCTTAAGAAAAACCAAAAAATAGTAGTAGTTTATTTTTCTGTTGTAGTAGTAATAATTAAAAAGAAAACCCAAAAATATTTCCCGTTCTTCTTTTGCTTGTTGGGAGCTTTCCCGTGTAAATAGTTTTATTTCTTTTCTTTTTGGGGGGTCAGTTGGAGAAGACCATAATTAAATTGTTGAAGTGGCTCTTATATGCATTATTGTTGATTTAACCCAAAGAGCCCATATTGCCTTGTCTTCTCCTGTTTATTAAATGCTCACAGATTCCATCTTAGTCCAATGCACGTGCACTCTTATTATTATTCACACCGTTCGATCGTGCAAGTGAAAGGCAATTATGATGATATATGATGGACTGACTGAGATGAGAAAAGCTGGTATGAACTCGACCTCTTTTGTTTTTGTAAATATGATGAGCCCGTCGTTCTTGATTCAGCTTATTATGAATAAACATGTTTGCAATGACAATTAGAGATCAGAGTTGCTTGTGCCATGCTTGATTAGCTATGAGTTATAATGATTTACCTTGTATACCAACATGCTATTGAGATGTGGTATGATGGGGTGGTATCCTCCTTTGAATGATTTAAGTGACTTGACTTGGCACATGTTCACGCATGTAGTTGAAACAAAATCAACATAGCCTTCACGATATTTATGTTCATGGTGGATTATATCCTACTCATGCTTGCATCCAATGTTTATTAATTTTAATGCATGTACATGGCTGTTGTCGCTCCCTAGTTGGTCGCTTCCCAGTCTTTTGCTAGCCTTCACTTGTACTAAGCGGGAATACTTCTTGTGCATCCAAACCCTTAAACCCCAAAGTTATTCCAGATGAGTCCACTATACCTTCCTATATGCGGCATCTACTTGCCGTTCCAAGTAAATTTGTATGTGTGAAACTCTAAACCTTCAAATAAACATTCTCTTTTGTATGCTCGAATAGCTCATATATCAACAAAGGCTGCCTTATCTTCCGTGTTAGGCGGGTTATTCTCAAGAGGAGTGGACTCCGCTCCTCACTCACGAGAAAATGGCTGGTCACCGGAATGCCCAGTCCCATGCTTTATGCAAACTAAATCAAAATTAATTGCAAACAAAACTCCCCCTGGGACCTAATGTATGTTGGAGGCACTCGTTGATTCGAGCAAGCCATGGATTGATGCCTGTTGGTGGAGGGGGAGTATAAACTTTACCATTCTGTTTGGGAACTGCCTATAATGTGTTTAGCATGGAAGATATCGCCATCTCTTAGTTGTTATGTTGACAATGAAAGTATGCCGCTCAAAATACAATTTATCTCTATTTCAAAATCGAGCTCTGGCACCTCTACAAATCCCTCTTCCCTCTGCGAAAGGCCTGTCCATTTACTTTTATGTTGAGTCATCACCCTCTTATTAAAAAGCACTAGCTGGAGAGCACAACCGTCATTTGCATTCCTCACTATTAATCTATGTTGGGTATGACTATGATTGGATCTCTTTTACCATGAATTACAATGTCTAGCCAGTCCTTGATCTTTAAAGGTGCTCTGCATTTATGTTTTGCGGTCTCAGAAAGGGCTAGCGAGATACCATCTTGTTATATCATATTATGATTGTTTTGAGAAAGTGTTGTCATCCGAGATATATTATTATGACTTGCTAGTTGATTATGCTATTGATATGAGTAATGATGAGACCTGAGAATTATTGCAAGTGTGGTTAGTTATGATCTATGCTGAAAACTTGAATGCTGGCTTGACATAGTTACAACAACAAGAGCAAACAGAGTTTGTAAAAGTTTTTCTTTCTTTCTTTCAGTTTGTCAACTGAATTGCTTGAGGACAAGCAAGGGTTTAAGCTTGGGGGAGTTGATACGTCTCCGTCGTATCTACTTTTCCAAACACTTTTGCCCTTGTTTTGGACTCTAACTTGTATGATTTGAATGGAACTAACCCAGACTGACGCTGTTTTCAGTAGAATTACCATGATGTTGTTTTATGTGCAGAAAACAAATATTCTTGGAATGACCTAAAACTCCATGGGAGGTCTTAGAAAAAATAAAAAAATCCTCGCCAAATATGAAGACCAGGGGCCCACACCCTTTCCATGAGGGTGGGGGGCGCGCCCCCTACCTCATGGGCCCCTTGTTGACCCTCCAACGCCAACTCTATATATTTGCTTTCGGAGAGACAAAAATCAGAGAGAAGAAATCATCGCGTTTTACGATACGGAGCCGCCGTCAAGCCCTAAAACCTCTCGAGAGGGCTGATCTGGAGTCCGTTCAGGGCTCCGGAGAGGGGGATTCGTTGCCGTCGTCATCATCAACCATCCTCCATCACCAATTTCATGATGCTCACCGCCGTGCGTGAGTAATTCCATCATAGGCTTGCTGGACGGTGATGGGTTGGATGAGATTTATCATGTAATCGAGATAGTTTTGTTAGGGTTTGATCCCTAGTATCCATTATGTTCTAAGATTGATGTTGCTATGACTTTGCTATGCTTAATGCTTGTCACTAGGGCCCGAGTGCCATGATTTCAGATCTGAACCTATTATGTTTTCATGAATATATGCGAGTTCTTGATCCTATCTTGCAAGTCTATAGTCACCTACTATGTGTTATGATCCGGCAACCCCGAAGTGACAATAATCGGGACCACTCCCGGTGATGACCATAGTTTGAGGAGTTCATGTATTCACTATGTGCTAATGCTTTGTTTCGGTTCTCTATTAAAAGGAGGCCTTAATATCCCTTAGTTTCCAATAGGACCCCGCTGCCACGGGAGGGTAGGACAAAAGATGCCATGCAAGTTCTTTTCCATAAGCACGTATGACTATATACGGAATACATGCCTACATTACATTGATGAACTGGAGCTAGTTCTGTGTCACCCTATGCTATGACTGTTACATGATGAACCGCATCCGGCATAATTATCCATCACTGATCCGGTGCCTACGAGTTTTCCATATACTGGTTCTTGCTTATTTACTTTTCCGCTGCTACTGTTACAATCACTACAAAATACCAAAAACATTACTTTTGTTGTCTTTACTTTTGTTGCCGCTACCGCCACTATCATATTACTTTGCTACTAAACACTTGGGTGCAGATACTAAGTTTCCAGGTGTGGTTGAATTGACAACTCAGCTGCTAATACTTGAGAATATTCTTTGGCTCCCCTTGTGTCGAATCAATAAATTTGGGTTGAATACTCTACCCTCGAAAACTGTTGCGATCCCCTATACTTGTGGGTTATCACACCTCGCTCGGGTTCAGTTAGAGCCAACGCCTCGCACACACGCGCGTACATGTACGAGAGAAACGCGCATCGCTCGGCCCCCGACCTCCCACCGTAACCGGGAACCCCCCGAAATTTTCCTCGCCCTAGCTTCTACCATGGTTTTTTCCGTCATGGACAGCCCAAAGAATGTCATGCAGCTGCGTCTCCGGCCCGCCCAAGACGAAAAGCCCATTTTCTGTCATGATTTTTTGTCATAGAAGTAGGAGCCCACCACATCTATGATGATACCGGGTTTTGTCACAATTATCGTCATAGAAGTATCATATGTATGACAGAATTTTTTTTCGTTCGGCCCAAAATGTCACGAATGTGTCTTTTTTTGTAGTGGAAGATCTTTATCGGTCAAATCGCATAACAACATACGTTGTTTCCTTTGTCATCGGTATGTTACTTGCCCGAGATTCAATCGTCGGTATCTCAATACCTAGTTCAATCTCGTTACCGGCAAGTCTCTTTACTTGTTCCATAATGCAACATACCGTAACTAACTCATTAGTCACATTGCTTGCAAGGCTTATAGTGATGTGCATTACCGAGAGGGCCCAGAGATACCTCTCTGATACACGGAGTGACAAATCCTAATCTCGATCTATGCCAACTCAACAAACACCATCAGACACACCTGTAGAGCATCTTTATAGTCACCCAGTTACGCTATGACGTTTGATAGCACACTAAGTGTTCCTCCGATATTTGGGAGTTGCATAATCTAATAGTCATAGGAACATGTATAAGTTATGGAGAAAGCAATAGCAGTAAACTAAACGATCAAAGTACTAAGCTAACAAATGGGTCAAGTCAATCACATCATTCTCTAATGATGTGATCCCGTTCATCAAATGACAACACTTTTTCCATGGCTAGGAAACTTAACCATCTTTGATTAACGAGCTAGTCCAGTAGAGGCATACTAGTGACACTTTGTTTGTCTATGTATTCACACATGTACTAAGTTTCCGGATAATACAATTCTAGTATGAATAATAAACATTTATCATGATATAAGGAAATATAAATAACAACTTTATTATTGCCTTTAGGGCATATTTCCTTTAGTTACAAGGTGTGAAGTTGAGTCAGACTCGATGCCCGACTACTGCAGAAGATAGAGAGAAAATGAAAGTCATTCCCTATGCTTCAGTCATGGGTTCTATCATGTATGGAATGTTGTGTACCAGACCTGATGTGTGCCTTTCTATTAGTTTAGCAGAGAGGTACCAAAGTAATCCAGGAGTGGATCATTGGACAGCGGTCAGGAATATCCTGAAATACCTGAAAAGGACTAAGGATATGTTTCTCGTTTATGGAGGTGACAAAGAGCTCGTCGTAAACGGTGACGTCAATGCAAGCTTTGACACCGATCTGGATGACTCTAAAGTCACAAACCAGATACATATTTATATTGAATGGTGGAGCTGTCAGATGGTGCAGTTCTAAGCAGAGCGTCATGGAGGGATCTACGTGTGAAGCGGAATACATAACTGCTTCTGAAGCAGCGAATGAAGGAGTCTGGATGAATGAGTTCATATCCGATCTAGGTGTAATACCTAGTGCATTGGGTCCAATGAAAATCTTTTGTGACAAAAAGGTGCAATTGCCTTGGCAAAGGAATCCAGATTTCACAAGAGAACCAAGCACATCAAGAGACGCTTCAATTCCATCTGCGATCAAGTAAAGGAAGGATACACAGAGATTTGCAAGATACATACGGATCTGAATGTTGCAAACCCGTTGACTAAACCTCTCTCACGAGAAAAACATGATCAGCACCAAGACTCCATGGGTGTTAGAATCATTACTGTGTAATCTAGATTTTTGACTCTAGTGCAAGTGGGAGACTGGAGGAAATATGCCCTAGAGGCAATAATAAAGTTATTATTTATATTTCCTTATATCATGATAAATGTTTATTATTCATGCTAGAATTGTATTAACCAAAAACTTAGTATATGTGTGAATACATACACAAACAGAGTGTTCCTAGTATGCCTCTACTAGACTAGCTCGTTAATCAAAGTGAAGAAAATATGCCCTAGAGGCAATAATAAAGTTATTTTTTATTTCCTTATATCATGATAAATATTTATTATTCATGCTAGAATTGTATTAACCAGGAACATAATACATGTGTGAATACATAGACAAACAAAGTGTCACTAGTATGCCTCTACTTGACTAGCTCGTTGATCAAAGATGGTTATGTTTCCTAGCCATAGACATGAGTTGTCATTTGATTAACGGGATCACATCATTAGGAGAATGATGTGATTGACTTGACCCATTCCGTTAGCTTAGCACTTGATCGTTTAGTATGTTGCTATTGCTTTCTTCATGACTTATACATGTTCCTATGACTATGAGATTATGCAACTCCCGTTTACCATAGGAACATTTTGTGTGCTACCAAATGTCACAACATAACTAGGTGATTATAAAGGTGCTCTACAGGTGTCTCCGAAGGTACTTGTTGAGTTGGCGTATTTCAAGATTAGGATTTGTCACTCTGATCATCGGAGAGGTATCTCTGGGCCCACTCGGTAATACACATCACTATAAGCTTTGCAAGCATTGTAACTAATGAGTTAGTTGCGGGAGGATTTATTACGGAATGAGTAAAGAGACTTGCCGGTAACGAGACTGAACTAGGTATTGAGATACCGACGATCGAATCTCGGGCAAGTAACATACCGATGACAAAGGGAACAACGTATGTTGTTACGCGGTTTGACCGATAAAGATCTTCGTAGAATATGTAGGAGCCAATATGAGCATCCAGGTTTTGCTATTGGTTATTGACCAGAGACGTGTCTCGGTCATGTCTACATAGTTCTCGAACCCATAGGGTCCGCACGATTAACGTTCGGTGATGATTTGTATTATGAGTTTATGTGTTTTTATGTACCAAAGGTAGTTCGGAGTCCCAGATGAGATCAGGGACATGACGAGGAGTCTCGAAATGGTCGAGACGTAAAGATCGATATATTGGACGTCTATATTCGGACATCGGAAAGGTTCCGAGTGATTCGGGTATTTTTCGGAGTACCGGAGAGTTACGGGAATTCACAGGGGAGTATATGGGCCTTATTGGGCTTTAGGGGAAAGAGAGAGGAGAGGCTGCCCCCCCCCAATTCTTAGTCCGAATTGGACTAGGGGGAGGGGCGGCGCCCCCTCCTTCCTTCTCTTCTCTTTTCCCTTTCCTTCTCTCCTAACCCCACTACTTGGAAGGGCTCCTAGTTCTACTAGGAAAGGGGGAATCCTACTCCCGGTGGGAGTAGGACTACCCTAGGGCGCGCCATAGAGAGGGACGGCCCTCCCCCTCCTCCACTCCTTTATATACGGGGAGGGGGCACCCCTTGGAGACACAACAATTGATCATTGATCTTTTAGCCGTGTGAAGTGCCCCCCTCCACCATAATCCACCTCGGTCATATCGTAGCGGTGCTTAGGCGAAGCCCTGTGTCGGTAGCATCATCATCACCATCATCACGCCGTCATACTGACCGAACTCTCCCTCGAAGCTCTGTTGGATCGGAGTTCGTGGGACGTCATCGAGTTGAACGTGTGCTGAACTCGGAGGTGCCGTGCGTTCGGTACTTGGATCGGTCGGATCATGAAGACGTAGGACTAAATCAACCGCATTGTGCTAACGCTTCCGCTTTTGGTCTACGAGGGTACGTGGACACAGTCTCCCCTCTTGTTGCTATGCATCACCATGATCCTGAGTGTGCGTAGGATTTTTTTTGAAATTACTACGTTCCCCAATAGTGGCATCCGAGCCTGGTTTTATGCGTAGATGTTATATGCACGAGTAGAACACAAGTGAATTGTGTGCGATACAAGTCATACTTCTTACCAGCATGTCACACTTTGGTTCGGCGGTATTGTTGGATGAAGCGGTCCGGACCGACATTACGCGAGACTGATTCTACCGACGTGCTTTGCACACAAGTGGCTGGCGGGTGTCAGTTTCTCCAACTTTAGTTGAACCGAGTGTGGCTACGCCCGGTCCTTGTGAAGGTTAAAACAACACTAACTTGACGAACTATCGTTGTGGTTTTGATGCGTAGGTAAGAACGGTTCTTGCTCAGCCCGTAGCAGCCACGTAAAACTTGCAACAACAAAGTAGAGGACGTCTAACTTGTTTTTGCAGGGCATGTTGTGATGTGATATGGTCAAGATGTGATGAGATATAAATTGTTGTATGAAATGATCATGTTTTGTTAAAGTTATCGGCAACTGGCAGGAGCCTTATGGTTGTCTCTTCATTGCATAAGATGCAAGCGCCATATAATTGCTTTACTTTATCGTTATGCGATAGCAATAGTTGCAAAAGCAATAATTGGCGAGATGACCATGTGACGACACGTTGATAAAGATCAAGATGATGGAGATCATAGTGTCATGCCGGTGACGATGGAGATCATGATGTTACTTTGGAGATGGAGATCAAAGGCGCAAGATGATCATGGCCATATCATGTCACATATTTTGATTGCATGTGATGTTTATCTTTTATACATCTTATTTTGCTTAGTTCAGCAGTAGCTTTATAAGATGATCCCTTACAAAATTTCAAGGTAAAAGTGTTCTCCCTGAGTATGCACCGTTGCCAAAGTTTGTCATGCCGATACACCACGTGATGATCAGGTGTGATTCTACGTTCATCTACAACGGGTGCAAGCCAGTTTTGCACACGCAAAATACTCGGGTTAAACTTGATGAGCCTAGCATATGCAGATATGGCCTCGGAACACTAAGACTGAAAGGTCGAGCGTGAATCATATAGTAGATACGATCAACATAGTGATGTACACCATTCAAAATTACTCCATCTCACGTGATGATCGGACATGGTTTAGTTGATTTGGATCACGTGATCACTTAGATGATTAGAGGGATGTCTATCTAAGTGGGAGTTCTTAAGCAATATGATTAATTGAACTTTAATTTATCATGAACTTAGTCCTGGTAGTATTAGCATATCTATGTTGTAGATCAATAGCTCGCGTTTAGCTCCCCTGTTTTATTTTTGATATGTTCCTAGAGAAAAATAATTTGAAATATGTTAGTAGCAAAGATGCGGACTAGCTCCGTGATCTGAGGATTATCCTCATTGCTGCATAGAAGTATTATGTCCTTGATGCACCACTAGGTGACAGAACTATTGCAGGAGCAGATGCAGACATTTTAAACGTTTTGACAAAAGCTCGGTACGATAACTACTTGATAGTTTAGTGCACCATGCTTTACGGCTTAGATCCGGGACTTCAAAAATGTTTTGAACGCCACGGAGCATATAATATGTTCCAAGAGTTGAAATTGGTATTTCATACTCATGCCCGTGTCGAGAGGTATGAGACCTCTGACATTACTTTGCTTACAAGATGGAGGAGAATAGCTCAACCAGTAAGCATGTGCTGAGATTGTCTGAGTACTACAATCACTTGAATCAAGTGGGAGTTAATCTTCCAGATAAGATAGTGATTGACAGAGTTCTCTAGTCACTATCACCAAGTTGCTAGAACTTCGTGATGAACTATAATATGCAAGGGATAATAGAAACGATTCCCAAGCTCTTCGTGATGCTGAAATTGACGAAGGTACAAATCAAGAAAAGCATCAAGTGTTGATGGTTAACAAGACCACTAGTTTCAAGAAAAGGGCAAAGGGAAGAAGGGGAACTTCAAGAAGAACGGCAAGCAAGTTGCTGCTCAAGTGAACAAGCCCAAGTCCGGACCTAAGCCTGAGACTAAGTGCTTTTACTGCAAAGGGACTAGTCACTGAAGCGGAATTGCCCCAAGTATTTGGCGGATAAGAAGGATGGCAAAGTGAACAAAGGTATATTGGATATACATGTTATTGATGTGTACTTTACTAGTGTTTATAGGAACCCCTCGGTATTTGATACTAGTTCAATTGCTAAGAGTAGCAACTTGAAACGGGAGTTGCAGAATGAACATAGACTAGTTAAGGGTGAAGTAACGATGTGTGTTGGAAGTAGTTCCAAGAATGATATGATCATCATCGCACACTATCTATACTTTCGGGATTAGTGTTGAACCTAAATAAGTGTTATTTGGTGTTTGCGTTGAGCATGAATATGATTTGATCATGTTTATTGCAATACGGTTATTCATTTAAGTTAGAGAATAATTGTTATTCTGTTTACATGAATAAAACCTTCTATGGTTATACACCCAATGAAAATGGTTTGTTGAATCTCGATCGTAGTGATACACATATTCATAATATTGAAGCCAAAATATGCAAAGTTAATAATGATAGTGCAACTTATTTGTGGCACTGCCGTTTAGGTCATATTGTTGTAAAGCGCATGAAGAAAATCCATGCTGATCGGCTTTTGGAATCACTTGATTATGAATCAGTTGATGCTTGCGAACCATGCCTCATGGGCAAAGATGACTAAGACTCCGTTCTCCAGAACAATGGAGTGAGCAACTGACTTATTGGATATAATACATACTGATGTATGAGGTCCGATGAGTGTTGAGGCTCGCGGCGGGTATCGTTATTTTCTGACCTTCACAGATGATTTGAGCAGATATGGGCATATCTACTTGAATAAACATAAGTCTGAAACATTTGAAAAGTTTAAAGAATTTCAGGGTGAAGTGGAAAATCATCGTAACAAGAAAATGAAGTTTCTACGATCTGATCGCAGAGGCGAATATTTGAGTTACGAGTTTGGTGTTCAATTAAAACAATGTGGAATAGTTTCACCAACTCATGCCACCTGGAACACCACAGCGTAATGGTGTGTCCGAACGTCATAACCATACTTTATTTGATATAGTGCAATCTATGATGTCTCTTACCGATTTACCACTATCGTTTTGGGGTTATGCATTAGAGACAACTGCATTCACATTAAAAAGGGCACCATCTAAATCCGTTGAGACGACACCGTATGAATCGTGGTTTAGCAAGAAACCTAAGATGTCGTTTCTTAAAGTTTGGGGTTGCAATGCTTATGTGAAAAAGTTTCATCTTGATAAGCTCAAACCAAAGTTGGAGAAGTGTGTCTTCATAGGATACCCAAAAGTAACTGTTGGGTACACCTTCTATCACAGATCCGAAGGCAAGATATTTGTTGTTGAGAATGGATCCTTTCTAGAGAAGGAGTTTCCCTCAAAAGAAGTGAGTGGGAGGAAAGTAGAACTTGATGAGGTAACTGTACCTGCTCCCTTATTGGAAAGTTGTTCATCACAGAAATATGTTTTGTTGACTCCTACACCAATTAGTGAGGAAGCTAATGATGTTGATCATGTAACTTCAGATCAAGTTACTATCGAACCTCGTAGGTCAACCAGAGTGAGATGCGCACCAGAGTGGTACGGTAATCCTGTTCTGGAGGTCATGTTAATTGACCATGACAAACCTACAACCTATGAGGAAGCGATGATGAGCCCAGATTCCGCGAAATGGCTTGAGGCCATGAAATCTGAGATAGGATCCATGTATGAGAACAAAGTGTGGACTTTGGTTGACTTGCCCGATGATCGGCAAGCCATAGAAAATAAATGGATCTTCAAGAGGAAGACAGACGCTGATAGTAGTGTTACTATCTACAAAGCTAGACTTGTCAAAAAAGGTTTTGACAAAGTTCAAGATGTTGACTACGATGAGATTTTCTCACTCGTAGCGATGCTTAAGTCTGTCCGAATCATGTTAGCAAATTGCCACATTTTATGAAATCTGGCAAATGGATGTTAAACTACATTCATTAATGGATCTCTTAAAGAAGAGTTGTATACGATGCAACCAGTAGGTTTTTTCGATCCTAAAGGTGCTAACAAAATGTGCAAAGCTCCAGCGATCCATTTTTGGACTGGTGCAAGCATCTCGGAGTTGGAATATACACTTTGATAAGTTGATCAAAGCATATAGTTTTATACAGACTTGCGGTGAAGCCTATATTTACAAGAAAGTGAGTGGGAGCAATACAACATTTCTAATAAGTATATGTGAATGACATATTGTTGATCGGAAAGAATGTAGAATTTTCTAGAAAGCATAAAGGAGTATTTGAAAGGAGTATTTTCAAATAAAGACCTCGGTGAAGCTACTTACATATTGAGCATCAAGATCTATAGAGATAGATCAAGACGCTTGATAAGTTTTTTTTCAATAAGTACATACCTTGATAAGATTTTGAAGTAGTTCAAAATGGAACAGTCAAAGAAAGAGATCTTGCCTGTGTTACAAGGTGTGAAATTGAGTAAGACTCAAAGCCCAACCACGGCAGAAGATAGAAAGAGAATGAAAGTCATTCCCTATGCCTCAGCCATCGGTTCTACAAAGTATGCCATGCTGTGTACCAGATCTATTGTATACCCTACACCGAGTTAAGCAAGGGAGTACAATAGTGATCTAGGAGTAGATCACTGGACATCGGTCAAAATTATCCTTAGTGGAATAAGGATATGTTTCTCGATTATGGAGGTGACAAAAGGTTCGTCGTAAAGGGTTACATCGATGCAAGTTTTGACACTGATCCAGATGACTCTGAGTCTCAATCTGGATACATATTGAAAGTGGGAGCAATTAGCTCAAATAGCTCCGTGTAGAGCATTGTAGACATAGAAGTTTGCAAGATACATACGGATCTGAATTTGGCAGACCCATTGACTAAACTTCTCTCACAAGCAAAACATGATCACACCTTAGTACTCTTTGGGTGTTAATCACATAGCGATGTGAACTAGATTAATGACTCTAGTAAACCCTTTGGGTGTTGGTCACATGACGATGTGAACTATGTGTGTTCATCACATGGCGATGTAAACTAGATTATTGACTCTAGTGCAAGTGGGAGACTGAAGGAAATATGCCCTAGAGGCAATAATAAAGTTATTATTTATTTCCTTATATCATGATAAATGTTTATTATTCATGCTAGAATTGTATTAACCGAAAACATAATACATGTGTGAATACATAGACAAACAGAGTGTCACTAGTATGCCTCTACTTGACTAGCTCGTTGATCAAAGATGGTTATGTTTCCTAGCCATAGACATGAGTTGTCATTTGATTAACAGGATCACACCATTAGGAGAATGATGTGCTTGACTTGACCCATTCCGTTAGCTTAGCACTTGATCGTTTAGTATGTTGCTATTGCTTTCTTCATGACTTATACATGTTCCTATGACTATGAGATTATGCAACTCCCGTTTACCAGAGGGACACTTTGTGTGCTACCAAGTGTGATTATAAAGGTGCTCTATAGGTGTCTCCGAAGGTACTTGTTGAGTTGGCGTATTTCGAGATTAGGATTTGTCACTCCGATCGTCGGAGAGGTATCTCTGGGCCCACTCGGTAATACACATCACTATAAGCCTTGCAAGCATTGTAACTAATGAGATAGTTGCAGGATGATGTATTACGGAACGAGTAAAGAGACTTGCCGATAACGAGATTGAACTAGGTATTGAGATACCGACGATCGAATCTCGGGCAAGTAACATACCGATGACAAAGAGAACAACATATGTTATTATGCGGTTTGACCGATAAAGATCTTCGCAGAATATATAGGAGCCAATATGAGCATCCAGGTTCCGCTATTGGTTATTGACCGGAGACGTGTCTCGGTCATGTCTACATAGTTCTCGAACCCGTAGGGTTCGCACGCTTAACGTTCGGTGACGATTTGTATTATGAGTTTATGTGTTTTGATGTACCGAAGGTAGTTCGGAGTCCCGGATGAGATCGGGGATATGACGAGGAGTCTCAAAATGGTCGAGACGTAAAGATCGATATATTGGACGACTATATTCGGACATCGAAAAGGTTCCGAGTGATTCGGGTATTTTTCGGAGTACCGGAGAGTTACGGGAATTCGCCGGGGAGTATATGGGTCTTATTGGGCTTTAGGGGAAAGAGAGAGGAGAGGCTGCGCGCCCCCCAATGCTTAGTATGAATTGGACTAGGGGGAGGGGCGACGCCCCCTCCTTCCTTCTCTTCTCTTTTCCCTTTCCTTCTCTCCTACTCCTACTACTTGGAAGGGCTCCTAGTTCTACTAGGAAAGGGGGAATCCTACTCCCGGTGCGAGTAGGACTCCCCTAGGGCGCGCCATAGAGAGGGACGGCCCTCCCCCTCCTCCACTCCTTTATATACGGGGAGGGGGCACCCCTTGGAGACACAACAATTGATCATTGATCTTTTAGCCGTGTGCGGTGCCCCTCCACCATAATCCACCTCGGTCATATCGTAGCGATGCTTAGGCGAAGCCCTGCGACGGTAGCATCATCATCACCGTCATCACGCCGACGTGCTGACGGAACTCTCCCTCGAAGCTCTGCTGGATTGGAGTTCGTGGGACGTCATCAAGCTGAACGTGTGCTGAACTCGGAGGTGACGTGCGTTCGGTACTTGGATCGGTCGGATCGTGAAGACGTACGACTACATCAATCGCGTTGTGCTAACGCTTCCGCTTTCGGTCTACGAGGGTACGTGGACACACTCTCCCCTCTTGTTGCTATGCATCACCATGATCCTGAGTGTGCGTAGGATTTTTTTTGAAATTACTACGTTCCCCAACACAAAGATAGTTAAGTTTCCTAGCCATAGACATGTGTTGGCATTTAATGAATGGGATCACATCATTAGAGAATGGTGTGATGGACTAGACCCATCCGTTAGCTTAACACTATGATCGTTTAGTTTATCGCTATTGCTTTCTCCATAACTTATACATGTTCCTATGACTATGAGATTATGCAACTCCCGAATACCGAAAGAACACTTAGTGTGCTATCAAACGTCACAACGTAACTGGGTGATTATAAAGATGCTCTACAGGTGTCTCCGATGGTGTTTGTTGAGTCGGCATAGATCGAGATTAGGATTTGTCACTTCTATTGTCGGAGAGATATCTCTGGGCCCTCTCGGCAATGCACATCACTATAAGCCTTGCAAGCAATGTAACTAATGAGTTAGTTGCGGGATGATGCATTACGGAACGAGTAAAGAGATTTGCCAGTAACGAGATTGAACTAGGTATGATGATACTGACGATCGAATTTCGGGCAAGTAACATACCGATGACAAAGGGAACAACGTATGTTGTTATGCGGTTTTATCGATAAAGATCTTCATAGAATATGTAGGAACCAATATGAGCATCCAAGTTCTGCTATTGGTTATTGACCGGAGATGAGTCTCAGTCATGTCTACATAGTTCTCGAACCCGTAGGGTCCACACGCTTAACGTTCGATGACGATATGTATTGTGAGTTATGTGATTTGATGTACCGAAGGTTGTTCGGAGTCCCGGATGTGATCACGGATGAGGGAGTCCTGGATTAGGGGGTGTCCGGGTGGCCGGACTATACCTTCGGCCGGACTCCTAGACTATGAAGATACAAGATTGAAGACTTCGTCCCGTGTCCGAAAGGGACTTTCCTTGGCATGGAAGGCAAGCTTGGCGATACGGATATGTAGATCTCCTACCATTGTAACCGACTCTGTGTAACCCTAGCCCTCTCCGGTGTCTATATAAACCGGAGAGTTTTAGTCCATAGGACGAACAACAATCATACCATAGGCTAGCTTCTAGGGTTTAGCCTCTTTGATCTCGTGGTAGATCTACTCTTGTACTACATATATCATCAATATTAATCAAGCAGGACGTAGGGTTTTACCTCCATCAAGAGGGCCCGAACCTGGGTAAAACTTCGTGTCCCCTGCCTCCTGTTACCATCCGACCTAGACGCACAGTTCGGGACCCCCTACCCGAGATCCGCCGGTTTTGACACCGACATTGGTGCTTTCATTGAGAGTTCCTCTGTGTTGTTGCTTTTAGGCCCGATGGCTTCTCCGATCATCAACAGCGATGCGATCCAGGGTGAGACTTTTCTCCCCAGACAGATCTTCGTATTCGGCGGCTTTGCACTGCGGGCCAATTCGCTTGGTCATCTGGAGCAGATCGAAAGCTACGCCCCTGGCCATCAAGTCAGATTTGGAAGTTTGAACTACACGGCCGACATCCGCGGAGACTTGATCTTTGACGGATTCGAGCCACAACCGAGCGCGCCGCACTGTCACGATGGGCATGATTTAGCTCTGCCGCCGAACAGTGCCCTGGAGGCCGCACCTGTGTCCGCTCCGCCCCTAGCTCGGAGCCGATCACACCAACCAAGGATGTGTGGTTAGACACCGCCTCGGGGGCTGCAATTTCTACGGCGATCGAGCCGAACGCCAGCCCTGTTCTCTGCAAAGCCCGTGACTCCAAGGAGCCGGACTCCTCTCCAGACTCCAAGCCCTCTGCACCCCGATCGATCGAACCCGATTGGGCGCCGATCATGGAGTTCACCGCCGCGGACATCTTTCAGCACTCGCCCTTCGGCGATATTCTGAAGTCACTAAAGTCTCTCTCTTTGTCAGGAGAGCCCTGGCCGGACTATGGTCGGCAAGGTTGGGATGCGGATGATGAAGAAATTCAAAGCCCACCCACCACCCACTTCGTAGCCACTGTCGATGATTTAACCGACATGTTCGACTTCGACTCCGAAGACATCGACGGTATGGACGCCGATGCAGGAGACGATCAAGAACCAGCGCCTATAGGGCACTGGAAAGCCACCTCGTCGTATGATATATACATGGTGGACACCCCAAAAGAAGGCAATGGAGATGGAACAGCGGAGGATGACCCCTCCAAGAAGCAGCCTAAGCGCCGGCGTCAGTGGCGCCGCTCTAAATCCCGCCAAAACAAAAACGGTGATTCCGGCACGGGGGATAATAACACTCCGGATAGTGCCGAAGACAACCACCTCCAGCAAGATTCAGCACAAGAGGATAGAGAAGCCAGCCCTCATGAGAGAGTGGCAGATAGAGAGGTCGAGGGCGATAATTACATGCCTCCCTCCGAAGACGAGGCAAGGCTCGACGACGACGAATTTGTCGTGCGGGAGGATCCCGTCGAACAAGAGCGTTTCAAACGCAGGCTTATGGCCACGGCGAGCAGCCTCAAGAAAAAACAGCAACAGCTTAGAGCTTATCAAGATTTGCTAGCCGACAGATGGACTGAAGTCCTTGCGGCCGAAGAGTATGAACTCGAACGGCCCTCCAAGAGCTACCCAAAGCGCAGGTTGCTACCCCAATTAGAGGAGGAAGTACTTAAACCTACATCACCAGCGCATGATGCGGCCAACCGGCCACCCTATGGCCGCAACAGAGAGGCCTCTCGGCCCTCCACTCAAGTCGCACCCCGGCACCGCTGAAAAACTACCAAGGCATGGGAAAATGCGCCATACCTGCGAGACACATTGGAGGACAAGGCAAGGCAAACAAGATCGATCTACGGATCACGTGGGCGCCCCACGGCATGAGACGGTACTCGTCACGCCGGATATAGTAAATCCGGCCGGGCCGAACACAGTAGACAAAGCTCGTTTGAGCTGCGTCGTGATATAGCCCAGTACAGAGGCGTCGCACACCCACTATGCTTCATAGATGAAGTAATGGATCATCAAATCCCCGAGGGTTTCAAACCCGTGAACATTGAATCATATGATGGCACAACAGATCCTGCGGTATGGATCGAGGACTATCTCCTTCATATCCACATGGCCCGCGGTGATGACTTACACGCCATCAGATAACTCCCACTCAAGCTTAAAGGACCAGCTCGGCATTGGCTTAACAACTTGCTAGCAGAATCAATTGGTTGTTGGGAGGACCTGGAAGCCGCATTCCTCGACAATTTCCAGGGCACTTATGTGCGACCACCAGACACCGATGACCTAAGCCACATAATTCAGCAGCCAGAGGAATCGGCCAGACAATTCTGGACACGGTTCCTAACCAAGAAAAATCAAATCGTCGACTGTCCGGATGCAGAGGCCCTAGCAGCCTTCAAGCATAACATCCGCGACGAGTGGCTTGCATGGCACCTAGGACAGGAAAAGCCAAAATCTATGGCAGCCCTCACGACACTTATGACCCGCTTTTGCGCGGGAGAAGACAGCTGGCTAGCTCGCAGCAATAACATGACCAAGAGCCCTGGTAATTCGGATACCAAGGACAGCAGTGGCAGGTCACGTCGCAACAAGCAAAAGCGCCGCATTAACGGCGACAATGCTGAGGATACGGCAGTTAATGCCGGATCCAGAGGCTCTAAACCCGGTCAGCGGAAAAATCCATTCAAAAGAAATACTCCGGGCCCGTCCAATTTGGACCGAATACTCGACCGCTCATGCCAGATACATGGCACCCTCGAAAAACCAGTCAATCACACCAACAGGGATTGTTGGGTGTTCAAGCAGGCAGGCAAGTTAAATGCCGAAAGCAGAGACAAGGGGCTGCATAGCGATGACGAGGAGGAGCCCCGGCCGCCGAACAACAGTGGACATAAAGGTTTTCCCCCACAAGTGCGGACGGTGAACATGATATACGCAACCCACGTCCCCAAGAGGGAGCGGAAGCGTGTGCTAAGGGACGTATACGCGATGGAGCCAGTCGCCCCAAAGTTCAACCCATGGTCTTCCTCCCGATCACTTTTGATCGAAGAGACCACCCCACTAGCATCCGTCATGGCGGATTCGCCGCATTGGTTCTAGACCCAATTATTGACGGATTTCACCTCACTAGAGTCCTTATGGACGGCGGTAGTAGCCTGAACCTGCTTTATCAGGATACAGTGCGGAAAATGGGTATCGATCCCTCGAGGATTAAACCCACCAGAACGACCTTTAAAGGCGTCATACCAGGTGTAGAAGCCAACTGTACAGGCTCAGTTACACTTGAAGTGGTCTTCGGATCTCCGGATAATTTCCGAAGCGAGGAGTTAATCTTCGACATAGTCCCGTTCCACAGTGGCTATCATGCACTGCTCGGGCGAACCGCATTTGCCAAGTTCAATGCGGTGCCGCACTACGCATACCTCAAGCTCAAGATGCCAGGCCCTCGAGGCGTCATCACGGTCAATGGAAACACCAAACGCTCTCTCCGAACGGAGGAGCATACGGCGGCTATCGTAGTGGAAGTACAAAGTAGCCTCTCAAGGCAATTCTCCAGTCCGGCCATTAAACGTCCGGACACCGTCAAGCGCGCCCGGAGTAACCTACAACAAGACCGCCTGGCACGTTCCGAGCAAGCGTAGCAATGTGGCCCCAACCCCAGCCCTCGCGAACTTGCGAAACCAGTGCCGCGCGTACATAACTACTCTCTGGAAATACCATGGGCACAGGGGGAGGGGCACCATCACGGCAAGCCCGAAACGTGGCTTAAACCGCACTAGGGGCTGCCGATTTCTTAAATTTTCTCTTATTTTCAGGACTCCATTCTTCGGAAGGCTTGTCCGGTAGTACAATTG
Organism: Triticum dicoccoides; assembly: GCF_002162155.2. Lineage (NCBI taxonomy): Eukaryota > Viridiplantae > Streptophyta > Magnoliopsida > Poales > Poaceae > Triticum > Triticum dicoccoides. The sequence goes on from NC_041384.1 coordinate 671,236,826, forward strand.
CCGCACAAACGATACAACCAGGGAAGCAGAAAGCTACGCCGCACTACGGAACTCTAAGGTGGTCACTATAACGAGCAGTATACCTGTTTCGCATAACATTCCGCAGCTCGCCCCTGGAAAGGACATATTTGATAGTCCCATCTTTTCCTTATCGCACTATTTGTATCGTTCTGCTTTGATCGCAGCTTTTTTAAATAAACAATGCATAGCTTACGTCTATTACCGCATTACCTCTTTTTTACGAATATATGTCCATTAATGACATGTTGCACCCATACACTTTGGTACGGCTAATACACCAGGGGCTTAAGTACCCCACAACATGGTGTGAGAAGTCCGAACACTTTCACAAGTGCGGCACCCCGAACTTATAGCATTATATGCATCTGCTCCGAATCATGTCTTGGGTCAATAGTTGGGTTTGCCCGGCTCCTATGTTTTGGTACCTTATGTTCCGTCATATCGGCTAAGGTAGCACTAGGAGAACTACTGCGATTGTGCCCCAGTTGAGCTGGGCTAAGCACCTCAGTAGAGAAAGCTAAAACTGACCATCATGATGAGGCAAGAGCTGGTCGCTGTTCGAGAGGTTTTCGAGTCCCTAAAGACTTATGCCGCCTAGAGCGAGGAGTCGGCTTTGTCCGGCCTAGGTGTGGATAGCGCCCCGAACTCGGTCTTCCGAACACTAGGGGCTTCGCCGAAATTTAAAATTATAGAATTCTATGGCTAAGTGAGAGTGTTCAAGCATTATAGTCCGATTGCCTTGTTCGTTGTGTTGAGTGCCTCCCTCGAAGGACCCAAGAATGGGAAAAAGAGCGCTCATGTTTATCCCGAACACCCCAACACTCGTGCCATGGGGGCAGAAGCCGACGACTCGCCATCTCTCAAATTTGATAAACGACCGCACATAAGGTAATATTTTAAATTCAAAAAGCATTGCTTAGCACACATGAACAAGTTTTCAGCGCACAGGACAAAACGAGCGAGTTCATTGAAAAATTACATTCATGGAACATTCATCCGCCACAAGGCGGGCACCCTTCAGAACACCCTCATAATACATCTCGGGCTTGCGATGCTCCTTGCCTGGCGGTGTCCCGTCCTTCACAAGCTTCTCAGCATCCAGCTTGCCCCACCTTCGCACGGGCAAGCGCCCTACGGGCACCCTCGATGCATACAGAGCGCTTGATGACTTCGAGCCTTGGACAGGCCTCCACCAGCCGCCTCACCAGCCCGAAGTAGCTCCCAAGCATGGCCTTTGTAGGCCATAGCCGGACTATGAGGCCCTTCATGGCCTGTTCGGCCACCTTGTGGAGCTCGACCAGCTGTTTCAGCTGGTCGCTTAAGGGCACCCGGTGTTCGGCCTCAGCATACTGAGACCAGAACACCTTCTCCGTCGAGCTTCCCTCCTCGGCGCGATAGAAGGCGGCGGCATCCGACACGCTACGGGGCAAGTCTGCGAATGCTCCTGGAGAGCTCCGGATTCGGGTAAGTGACAAGTAAATCACTTTTACGTGCTTGCTTTGCATAAAGAATGCCTTACCCGCCGCTATCTTTTTTACCGCCTCAACCTCCTGGAGGGCCTTCTGGGCTTCGGCCTTGGCAGACTTGGCATCTTCAATGGCCGCCGCGAGCTCAGACTCTCGCATCTTTGAGTCAAGCTCCAAACTCTCATGTTTTTTCATGAGAGCCTGGAGCTCTTGCCGCACCTCGCCAACCCGCGTCTCATGCTTCTCCCGCTCGGTGCGCTCCGTGGCCACCCTCTTTTCGGCCTCGGACAACGCTTGCTTAAGGGTCGCCACCTCAGTTGTGGCCCCCTACAATAGCCGCGTTAATCCTGTCACTTTTTGCAATTGCACCTTTCACATATTTCAATAAGGTATTTCTTACCTTCCTTCTCCTCGAGCTGCTGCTTGGCTAGGCCGAGCTCTTGCTCGGACCGCTCGAGGTTCTGCTTCAGCGTATCCACCTCTGCAGTCAATGTGGCGGAGGCCAGCAGCGAAGCCTGCATACGCATATTGACTTGATTATGTTAGACTCCTACGATTATTAGATCCTCTATTCGGCTTTTCTTTCCGAACGCCGAACAGAGCATCAGGGGCTACTGTCTATGCGGTAATATTTTTACATATTCTTTACTTACCTCAAAGCCTGTTAGAAGGCTGGCACAGGCTTCAGTCAGTCTGCTCTTGGCAGACTGAACCTTCTGGATCACCGCACTCATAATAGTGCGGTGCCCCTCGTCGATGGAGGCGCCGTTAAGCGTCTCCAGCAAATTGTCCGGTGCCTCCGGTTGGACGGAGGTCACCGGCTCGGTAGGCTTGCTCCTCTTGGAAGGAGGCTGCCTACCGAAGTCCGCAACCGTTGAAGGTTCTGGCGCGGTGTCCGGCTCAAGGCTGGACTTGGAGCCCTTGGGGGTTCTATCCCCTTTACGCCTGGAGTCCGGGAGGTTGCCTTGCGGCGCCTCCAGGACCACCTCCTCCTGGCTTTGAACCTGTTGGGACGCCACCTCGGCGTCGTCCGTAGGGTGGGGGGAGGAAGCCGTTGGAAGCGAATTCACATCCGACGAATCCAGGGAGCCGCCCGACAACTCGTCAAGCCCGGCCTTGGGCGGACTGCACAATCATGTTCGACGTAAGGAAAAGATGTGCAATGGGGGAATACTATGAATCACTCGGGTATCCGGATACTTATGATCTCGCCAGGGGCTTGGACCTGTGCGGCCACTCCTCTTCGCCGTCGTCGGCGTTGGTGGAGTAGTCCGGAGGAGGGGTCTTCCGCCTCTTGGACCCTTCGGCCTCCCCG
>NC_041384.1:671239934-671255278 GCF_002162155.2 Triticum dicoccoides
TGGAGGGGGAGAGGTCTCTTCTTCCTCCTCCTCGTCTTCATGTGAGGATTGCGCCTTGGAGTCGTCGGATGGTGAATTCGACACCTCCTGGCGCCGGGCGCTCTTTCGAGTCCTCATGGCCTTCTTCTTGGCCTTCTTCTCTGGCACCACGTAAGGTGCCGGAGCCAGCAGCTTCGCCAAGCGAGCGTCCGCTGGGCCTTCGGGCAAAGGAGCTGGACAGTTGATCTGTCCGGACATCTCCTGCCAATCCTGTCAAAGGTAAGGGAACTTAGATCCCGCATGGAGTCAAACTATGAAAACTAATACCCTGTAAAAGGTGAAAACAGCTTACCGCACGAGCGTGACGCTGCATGCTAAATCCGCGATCCTCGGTAGCGGATGCGGGGGCCTCGGCGCCCTTGAAAAGCACCTTCCAGGCATCTTCGTACGTCGTGTCGAAGAGCCTGCTCAGAGTTCGGTGCCGCGCCAGGTCGAACTCCCACAGGCTGAAAGCCCGTTGTTGACACAGAAGGATCCGACGGATGAGCATAACCTGGACTACGTTGACAAGTTTGAGATTCCTGTCCACCAGGGTTTGGACGCATGTTTGGAGTCTGGTCAGCTCTCCTTTTTTACCCCATGACAGGCCCGTCTCTTTCCAGGAGGTGAGCCGCGTAGGGGGTCCGGATCGGAACTCGGGGGCTGCGACCCATTCAGGGTCGCGCGGCTCGGTGATGTAAAACCACCCCGACTACCACCCCTTTAGGGACTCCACGAAGGAGCCCTCGAACCATATGACGTTGGGCATCTTGCCCACCATGGCGCCTCCGCACTCTGCTTGGGTGCCGCGCACCACCTTCGGCTTGACATTAAAAGTCTTGAGCCATAGGCCGAAATGGGGGCGGATGCGGAAGAAAGCCTCTCACACGATGATAAATGCCGAGATGTTGAGAACAAAATTCGGGGCCAGATCATGGAAATCCAGGCCATAGTAGAACATGAGCCCCCGGACAAATGGGTGGAGAGGGAAGCCCAGTCCGCGGAGGAAATGGGGGAGGAACACCACCCTCTCATGGGGCCTAGGGGTGGGGATGAGCTGCCCCTCTTCGGGAAGCCGGTGCGCAATGTCGTTAGACAAGTATCCGGCCTTCCTCAGTCTTTTGATGTGTCCCTCCGTGACGGAGGAGACCATCCACTTTCCTCCCACTCCGGACATGGCTGGAGAAGGTTGAGGTGGGGTGTGCGGACTTGGGCGCTGGAGCTCGAGTGCACGGAAATGGATAGGCGAAGGAGGAAGAAGGCGTGGATGAAAAGGTGGATCCTTATCCCCTTATATGGGCGGACGCGACTATGCGTCCCCACCAGTCTGGTAAAACTCGCTTATCTCCCAAGCGCCATAGTCAATGGCGCGGTTGGGTTACCCACACCCGTATTGATGAGAATCCCGGAATAAGGGGACACGATCTCTGCTTTAACAAGACGTGCCAAGGAAGCCGCCTCGCTAAACGCGCTGAGGTGGGACAGTAAAACGATTCGAATATAGACTTGGCCGTGGTGTGATGTCACGCTACGGAATACGTCAGCAGATTAGATTTGTGTAAATGTTATTCTCTCTATGGCAATATGTGGAAACTTATTTTGCAGAGCCGGACACTACCTTTGTGTTCAAAATCTTCTATGAAGTACTTGGAGGAGGAACCCGCCTTGCAATGCCGAAGACAATCTGCGCGCCGGACTCGTCGTCAATGAAGCCTGGTTCAGGGGCTACTGAGGGAGTCCTGGATTAGGGGGTGTCCGGGTGGCCGGACTATACCTTCGCCTGGACTCCTAGACTATGAAGATACAAGATTGAAGACTTCGTCCCGTGTCCGGAAGGGACTTTCCTTGGCGTGGAAGGCAAGCTTGGCGATACGGATATGTAGATCTCCTACCATTGTAACCGACTCTGTGTAATCCTATCCCTCTTCGGTGTCTATATAAACCGGAGAGTTTTAGTCCGTAGGACGAACAACAATCATACCATAGGCTAGCTTCTAGGGTTTAGCCTCTCCGATCTCGTGGTAGATCTACTCTTGTACTACCTATATCATCAATATTAATCAAGCAGGACGTAGGGTTTTACCTCCATCAAGAGGGCCCGAACCTGGGTAAAACTTCGTGTCCCCTGCCTCCTGTTACCATCCGACCTAGACGCATAGTTCGGGACCCCCTACCCAAGATCCGCTGGTTTTGACACCGACAACGAACATGACGGGGAGTCTCGAAATGGTTGAGACATGAAGATTGATATATTGGAAGGTTATGTTTGGACACCGAAAAGGTTTCGGATAGGTTCGGGCATTTTCCGGAGTACCGAGGGTTACCGGAACCCCCCGGGGGGTTAATGGGCCTTCATGGGCTTCGGTGGAAGAGAGGAGGATGCGTCCAAGTGGAGGGGCGCGCCCCCCCAAGCCCAATCCGAATTGGGAGGGGGGCCGCCCCCCTTTCCTTCTCTCCCTCTTCCCTTTCCTTCCCCTCCTAGTTGGACTAGGAAAGGGGGGAACCTACTCCTAATAGGAGAAGGATTCCCCCCCTTGGGGCGCACCCCATGAGGCCGGCCGGCCCCCCCCTCCACTCCTTTATATACGGGGGAGGGGGGCACCCTATAGACACAGAAGTTGATTTCTTAGCCGTGTGCGGTGCCTCCCTTCACAGATTTTCACCTCGGTCATATTGTCGTAGTGCTTAGGCGAAGCCCTGCGTCGGTAACTTCATCTTCACCGTCAACACGCTGTCGTGCTGACGAAACTCTCTCTCGGCCTCAGCTGGATCTAGAGTTTGAGGGACGTCACCAAGCTGAATGTGTGCAGATCGCGGAGGTGTCGTGCGTTCGGTACTTGATTGGTTGGATCGTGAAGACGTTCGACTACATCAACCCGTTACTCAACACTTCCGCTTTCGGTCTACAAGGGTACATAGATACACTCTCCCCTCTCGTTGCTATGCATCTCCTAGATAGATCTTACGTGATCGTAAGAATTTTTTTTTGAAATACTGCGTTCCCCAACAATTCCTTTGTATGTTCGAGCATCCATGGCATGAAAATGAATCTTTTTTCAACACTTTAGATTTGTACACATTGGTCGACGTTAACATATGGAATGAACATGATTCATACACCATTTTCGTGGCATACCCGAAGGGAAAGGTGGTGCTTGAGGATGGGTTGGTCCAAGAAAGAAGGTGAGCCAGAGCAATGTCGAAGTGGAGGTTCTATCCGAGTCATAAACTGAACATCGGTGTATGTTTTGAAGGCATGGAATTGCCTACGCGGTTCTTTTAATTGGTTGTATGTGCTTGCTTTCATGCAGAAGAAGCTGCTATCAATTGGGTGGGTTAACATGTGGCGGCAACATCACACTCAACAGTAGATAGTCGGGACTGATTTTGGAAGAGAAATGGACCGATGCCACTTTCTGATACAGATCACACATGAAAAAAATAGTGTGATAACCTGCACATGAGCTTTCTACATTGTTTGTAGTTTGATGGTTAGCCACGAATCGACTAATGAATTATCTCCTAAATGATTGAAACAATCATTAGAGTCGCAATAAACTCTCTCGTTTACGGCGACATAATTTATGAAGATAATATAGGCTTTGTTTATCAGAAAAACACCGATGTACATGGTTCCATGTGCACTCTGATGAACATTATTTTTTAAAAATAGCAAAGTATTTTAAACATTATTTTATAATCAACATAGTCGAGTGCTCCCCTGGCTTGTGAATTTTCGTGATGGCAACATCTGTGTGTTTTCGAGCAAAATAAAATAAAACCGGACCTTTCAACATGCTTCAAAGTTCAAACACATGGTCTTTTATAGCACTGATTTTGTCTTCTTTGTCTAGGACATTAGGACCATTTCTTCACGAAAATTCATATGTGAGGTACTACCATATTTTGTATGAAAAAATTACTATGCTATTTCCCCAATTTTGATATTCATTTAGGCGGTTGTGCATCGGGGAGCCAAAACACCGTGCCCTTCATATTCTCCTTTTTGAGTAAACTTTGCTACTCCTTCCATTTCAATGAATACGGCATGCACACATTTAAAAAGTGCACTCTGACCATAAATTAGATCAATCAAATGTGGGTTATATGTGACAAAACCGCTGAATTCAAATTCAAAAAAAGTTTAAATTGCATAATTTTAAGGCCACAAAAACATATACTCCCTCCATTTTCAAATTTTTGTCTTGCTAGAGATTTCAACAGGTAACTACATACGAAGCAAAATGAGCGAATCTTACTCTAAAATATGTCTACATACATCCATATGTTGTTGTCTATTTGAAATGTCTAGAAAGACAAATATTTGAGAACGGAGGGAGTACAGTACTATAGATCTGATTAAAATTGAATTCTGAAATGCATGCGTGCTATTCATTGGAACGAAGAGAGTAAAAAAAGAGTAGAACGGCTATATGTTTTTTTTGAAAAAAAAACTTGCCTCCGATAAAAGACACTACTGAAAAATCCAGTCCCATATCCAAGCGCATCGCCCGCCTCCTTATCCCTCCCTCCACACCCCTCTTCCCGCCTCCCCAACCGCCGGCGATGCCTCCCCCGGCGGGGCTGCTCCCCTGGCCTTCCCCGACCGCCCCGGCGCCGCGTATCACCACCACGACCCAGCCGCGACCCCCGCCTCGCGTTCGCCCTCCTCCTCCTCCCCCTCCCCCTCGCCGTGCCCCGCCGCCACCTCCGCGGCTCAAGCCGGTCGTCGCGCCAAAACCGGCCGCCTCCCTGCCCCCGCCGCCCGCCATTGTCTCCACCATGGACCCCGCCTCCACCTGCCTCAACTGCACTCACTTCGGCTCGTACGATACTCTCTCGCTCTCTTACCCGACGCGCTGGCGCTCGCTTCTGTGCGTGTGCGTGTGTGAGCTGACTCTTCTGCGTGGTTCGTAGGTGTTCCGGGTGCACTCACGAGTTCGACCTCGACAAGCCGCCGGTGCTGCAGGAGGTGGCGGATTTCTTCAGTGGCCACGGAATCGAAGACTTCACATTCAGCAGGGGCAGGCTGGTACGCGTAGCCCGAAATGTGTGGGATGACATGTCTATTTGGTTTCAACTAAATTAGTTTGCATAGGTTCTGGTCACCCGAGTAACCGAAAAGATTTTTAGGTTCAGAATTTCCCACTTCCCAGTAAATGTATAGTCACCTAAGCAATTGATGTGATTAGTTACTGGATTTGCTTTGCCGCTAAGTCTGAAACTCTGAATGTGGGAACCTTGTTTTTAGTCAGAATGGCGGTGCCGGGCGAAGCTAGCGGTACGTGGAACACCAGAGAAGCCGCTGATTGGCCTGTATCAAGAAGGGACACATACTGTTCAAGATATTCCCGATTGCAGAGGTTAGCTATGAAATCAGTTAACTGTAAGAGTTACACAGTATCCGGCTATCCACTTGTACTTCGTTCTGCTGCATGTTATTTTTATATTCAATCTATTACTCACCGTTTTATTTTCACATTTTTTCAGCCCATCACCCAAGCATTAACTATGCTATTAAGCTTCTGAAGCAAGGTGTGTTCCTGTCTGTTGTGCCTGCTCCATACAGATTAGGGAAACATAGTTTCTTCAAATCACGAAGTGAGGCATAATATGTTAGAACTCTGGTCTTGCAGGTATATCTGAGCTCAGTGTGCAGCCTTTTGATGAAGATGCTGGTACTGGTGAACTAAGATACGTGCAGGTAATTATTACTTTGATTAATAGCATGTACATAATGTATGTATAACGACACGAAGGAAGTATTCAGTTTTCTTTTGCACCAAGAACATACACCTTATAGATTCTCTTTGTGAATGGGAAAGTTGAAATTTGTGATCTTCGGTCTTCCTTGCTGTAAATCCCAACACAGAATGACCTCATCAAGCATGTCATTATGCCTATAATCCTGATGCATTTGGTTTCTTTATCATACCCCTAGATGACCGTGACGACATATAACACGTCTATTCCCGTTGCGCAAAGATACGAGCAAGGTTAGCTTTATTCTCAATCTGTTCTAAGCTGTACTGTCGATTCTCCAAACCCAAAATAATTGAAATATGTTATTTTCTGCCTAGCGAGAGTTCAAGTTTCATTCGTTTGGAATTCAAGAGACGAGCGCTCCAAAAATTCAGAGAAGTTGAGTTTGTTGCAAGAAGTAAGTTTTCCAACTGAGGTTCAACACATATAGCTGCTTGTCAGCTTTCCTATTTCCTTTAGGTATTCTGCCAAGTCATTTACTTTGCTTTTGTGTACTTTTTATCCTCAATCTTGGTGATTGTACTCATGACAGTTCTTATGGACAAATGGTGGACCAAGAAGTAATTTGCATGTGATTCACTCTATATGGGCCAATTTCCAGACATCAACCAGCAATGTAAGATATGTGTGTGAATTTGGTGGATGTAATATACTCCCTCCATTCATCCGTCCGAAAATACTTGTCGAAGAAATGAATGTATCTAGATATATCTTAGTTCTAGATACATCCATTACTCCGACAAGTATTTCTAGACAAAGGGAGTACTATAATATGTTATAGCTTTTTTCTGATTCGGATGTATATAGACGCATTTTAGTGTGTTTGTTCACTCATTTCAGTCTGTATGTAGTCCATATTGAAATATCCAAAACAACTTATATTTGTGAACGGAGGGAGTAGTTGATTTACTTTTGTTGTATAGTTAAGGCACGTAACGCTTTTGCCATTTTCAATATGGATAGTGGAATAGGTTAAGTTTTATGCGAAGTTAGGATAATGGTACTACAGTCTAGTCTTAGAATTTTTGCAAAGTGATGAATACTGGTGATAAGATTGAAGGTGGAATATGGAGTGCATAATTCGTATGGTTCCATTGTACCCAATTCCCATCTCTACAAACCCAAATATTAATTTTTTATTTTTACCATGAAATCCAAATATTACTTGATCTATTTTTTTCTTAAACTGTTAACTAATACAGTATGTATCAAAGAAAAGATCGTGCACTATAGTGCTAAAGAACTTTCTAGGTCAAGCTGTTCGGGTCACGAGTGCCCCAGTTATAAGAAGCTTATGCATATATTAATCAAATTTGTATTAAATACTCTCCTCTGATAAGCTGTCAACATTTTTACAAGCTGCAAGGACCAGGTGTACAGCATGAGGAAATCCTATAGGACAAAAATATCAAGGCTATGTTCAGATTTCCTTTTTGTTCTTACTCTAAAGTCTAAACTGATTGCTTACAAGTTATAAGACATTGATTACAAGTTAGCTCCCTTATATTTACCTGTTGGTTGACCAACTACATCTATGCGGCATTTTCCTATAATAATGTTGTTGCATCTGCAGATAATTTTTGGGCATAAATGGAGACATATCGGCGGGGAGGCAGATCTGTGGGAGCGTTTTGGGGGAGTTGATATTTGTCTTGACCCTTATAGCTTTGGGCAGGCCAATACTCTGGTATGTGTGATTATATCAGGATCAAATTTTGTACCAAAATGTTGTGAAGCTTGATCCAAAACAGGATAACTACTGTTATAATGAAGATGGCCAGACGGTGTGGCCGCAAGGGTTTGGGTAGACTCATGGTTGCGAAGAGAGAATAAATTGATTGTTCTTGCTTGCCTCCTTACAATTGGGGTACATCCCTTATGTGGACCTTCTAGGCCGGCTACTGTTCACTGAACAGTAATTCCAGCATGTGACAGCTGGGCACGTATCCCTAACTAAAATAACTTGACTCCCAAGAGGAGAACTCCTAACTGGATACATACTCTAGCATAGCTGGACTCCTAAATGGGTACAAACCCTAGCATGGCTGGACTCCTAAATGGATACAAAATCTATTCTTTTAAATGTATGAGAGGAAGCAAGAAAAATATATATTTCTATCCTATATGAAGTCCATCGGCCCTAGTATATAGTCCGTTTCCCCTTCCAATACCCTAATTCCCTTCAAGACATACCATCAACCATCTTCAGCACTGTGTTTGTCTTGATGTGAACCAAGGTTCACAACAAAGTAAAAAAATCTAGGCAGTTCTATTTATTAGGTGCTGTTGATTAACCATAGAGCCATTCCATACACCATATATTCTAGCTGCACATGGTTCGATTGTGTATCTTAACTTAACTTACGGTAAGTTTGTCATGCCAGCCTTTTCTTACACAGTGTTGTGTTTCCTCTGCAGTCTTTTAACTCGTTACTGCATAAGTTGATCAAATATGTACCACGGGGCTCAACAGTTGTTGATTTATACTCTGGTGCCGGTGTTATTGGGTTAGCCATCGCGGCTTCTAGGAAATGCAGGTGAGTACAAAAATGCATGTTTAACTATCCGTTGCTGCTTCTCGGAAATGTAGGCGAGTAAGTAAAATGGATGTTTAACTAGCAAATATTGTACCTTTTTATGTGCCAAGATTAGATATGAATATTGCCTGTCAGGTGCATGAGGGCAACATCATTTCCCAGACATTCCAGATGTTGTGGAGCATACTTAAATTCATTGATATACTAAACAATTTACGATCTGATACACTATCTTAATGCTTGTACAATCTAGAGATTCTAGAATACTTCACTAATGTTTTAGTTCAAAGAGTTAGTTTTTTATTCCCTATTTGGTATACTTGTTGATAGCTTTTGCTCGAATCAGTTAGCCTTGCTCTATGTGTTGCTTGTAGGCCACTTAGTCAAGTGTAGGAGACCGCTTGTCTTGCTTGTAGCACTAAGCCACAAGTAGTGATATCGAAACTAGTGTGGTATAGTGAATGCCATTCTGGAACTTAATATATTAGTTTAGTTCAGTTAAACTTTGCCAAACCCTGTGTAAGGTCTGGCCTGAAAATGCTAAATTTGAGCCTGGTCTGGCTCGGAAAAAGAGCGCCAATATAACTGTGTTCTGGCCCAAAGCCAAGCAAAGTCTGAGAAACCAAAGTATGTTGGTTTCCTCTAGATATATTAATTTACACTATTTGTTTGTAAAAACTTCTTGTGGGCCTGGTTCTAAAGCTAGCCGACTTAAGCTGAGATTTAGGACACCCAGTCTGCCCTGGGGCTTCTCTATTAAAATATTTATAAGAACTTTCAGTGTACCATTTATAGTGTCCCACTTCTCTTTCTTTTTTAGAAACTCTTATTGAAATATTTCAAGTGAGGTTCTTATACTTGCAGGTCTGTGAGATGTGTTGAGATCAATAAAATGTCGAAATTGTCTTTTGAGAAGTCAGCAAGCCGACTTCCACCAAACCTGGGTTGCACCATAACTTGGCACAATACTGATGCTTCAGCTGTATGCAATTGAACCTGTATTTCTGTAATGGTTACATTTCATATTATGATGATTAATTTGGAACCTACATCATGGTACCAGGAACCCATTCACTGGCTTGAAGGGTCAAGTGTTGCTATCGTGGATCCTCCCAGGAAAGGACTGCACCCTTCTGTTATCAATGCTCTACAGAGAGTTGCTTTGTCTGAGCGCAAGGCGTTCAAGGCCAAAAGGTAGATATAAGAAGTAATTCACAGTCCACATGCTTTCATGCTGTCAGTTATTTGACAAATATGTCGACAGTTTTCTTAAATTATGATATCCTTTTTCCATTGTGGTAGCTTTATCGGTAATGTTATTTTCTGAACAGTTCACTTACAAAGGTCAAAGATGAGAAGAGACCATGGATCCTGCGAGCAAGGGAACCAGCTGTTCATGTTGATAGTACAATCATGGAAGAAAGTAGTGGAATATGGCCAGAGACCCTCATATACATCAGCTGCGGATGGGACAGTTTTAAAAAGGTGACAGTTGCTAGCTTACGAGGAGTCCAAATCTTGTACCCTTCCTACCTCAGTTTTATGGTGCTTCAGTTCTCTTATATATAAGCATTTCATATGCTAGAGGGCACCCCCTGCACCCATGGGCATATGCACCCACTTTTGAAAAAATCCATTTTAAGCATGTTTTAAAATGTCAAAAAATTCAAAAGAAAATATCACGCATACATGTTCACAAATGTGTGTACGCGACACAAAGTTTTGCGGAAAAATGTTTTGTTGTTCTGTCTCCATAAAAAAGACAAATTTCAGTACTTTTAAATAGTGTAACACGACACATTTTTTTGTCTTTTTTTGCACAAGCCACAAAAAAGTTATTTTTGCGTGAAACTTTATGCACACACATAGAACATAGAGACGTAACCATGTAACACTTTTCAGATTTTTTTAGCATTTAGAAATGTGTTTTTCAAAGTGGGTTCATATGTACCCGGGTTCATCTATGCACTTTCCTTTCATATGCAGGACTGCAAAAGCTTGATATCCAACGAGGCCTGGCATTTGGAGAATGCACATGCTTTTAACTTCTTCCCTGGCACTGATAGGTACGGGTCTCAACCTCTTGACTGGAAGCTGTCCGTATGTTTTACTGCAACCTTTATGGGGTTCATTGGAAGATCCTTATGTACTGTTTTAAGCTCTAGTACTGCGCAAGCAAAAATCAAGTTGCTCTGACCAACCCTTGCAACCTGGCTTGGGTGATTATATAGATTTGAGACTTCTAGGCTAATTAAGTTTGAAGATAGTCAGGAGCAGTCTCATGAATATTTCAGTGGCACATGGCTTTTTTTCGCTGATCAAAATAATTAACTTGAAGATGCTTCTTGATATTCTTAATTAATGAACCTGTCTAAAGCTAAATCTGCCTGTGATGACCTGTTCAAATAACTTCGACCTCACTTTCTCCTTCTCCACCCATGCAACCCGTTATATTCTTGATTTTGCACATTAGTTGCAGGCAACAAGGCGTGATGCTAGTTTGCCTTTTCTATTATGATGATTCGGATGATTGCTCATGGTCCATGGGCCCTTTATTTTCTAGTTTCCTAATAAACAAGCTTTGTTGGCTGTATGCATTACTGATGCAGCATCGAAGTCCTGGCGATCTTCAGACGGGACTCTGGAATTGCTCAGAAGAAAACAAAAACGAAAACAAAAGCAAAAACGAAAACAAAAGCGAAAAAGAAGAAAACCAAGCCATCGAAAGTCTGACCAGACAGAAACAATTTGCTCATACGAAAAGGCTGGAAGTGGCACGGGCTGTGGTGCTAATCTGGCGTATGCTTGCATGTTTACCGCCGACCCAGAAAGTGATGGGTTGCCGCGAGGGATTTCACACCGGTCAAACGAAACATCAACTCAAGGATCTCAATTTAGGGCAAGGTATTTGTAGAAACTCACATAGCTAGTGTCTCAATCAGGAACTTACATTCTGTGCTAGTACTGGCTTATTCCCTTGTTGTGTAAACCAGCAGTGAAACTGTGCAGTACAGGTTAGCTTAAGATGGGAACTCGAGCGCAAGGGGACTGATGTTAGCCTCTGTTTCACCAAATTTTGGCCGTGCATTTCAGTTCGCCGTTGTTGTTGGAAATATAGAGCGTAGACTATCTGCAGTGTTCTGTATCTAGGGAGGACAAAGAACCTCAACCTTTTGTCAAATGAAACATCATTGTATCTTTAGGTTGTATATACTTTTGTTTTCGATTACTCAATCAGCCTGTATCTACCACCGTTAGGATGTGGCCGGGGGAAAAATAACGTGTATGTCCGGAGAATTTAGCAAAAGGCACCAAAGTTGTGTTGGAAATATGAGCAATTTATCAAATGATTTTATTAACGGAAATAGTAAATAAAGCATGACTAATATAGCAGAGATAAAGCAAGTCATGCAATCTGGCAGAGAGAAGGTAAATAGCATTTGCATATATGAACTTGAACTAAACACATCTAGAACAGACACTAGATGAAGAACCTAACATATGTAGGGCAGAAACTAGAACAAAGAACTGTGGCAAGACTTCTAACAGAAAGAGCAAGAACATGTACCGGACAGCAGCAGCAGAAGCACTGGACTTGGGGTCGACATCCTCTCCAGCCATGTCGTTGATGAGGTTGTCGACGTCGGGGAAGAAGTGGTCGTCGGAGTCCGTGATGAAGAAGTCAGTAGTCGCGTGGAGCGCTCCCGCGAACAGGCTGCAACGGGAGGTCATCGGCTCGGCTCATTCCCGCAACCCGCGGCGCGGCGCGACGAGGCGTGGCGTGGCGGGCGACAGAGGAGGAGCGCGCGTGGATGTCCCTCTTGTTCTTATGCTCATACAAATGGGGAAAGAACCTCCCTCATAAAGAGGTCCAACTCCCTCTAAACTAGCAATGTGGGACTAAACTTTAGTT
Organism: Triticum dicoccoides; assembly: GCF_002162155.2. Lineage (NCBI taxonomy): Eukaryota > Viridiplantae > Streptophyta > Magnoliopsida > Poales > Poaceae > Triticum > Triticum dicoccoides. The sequence continues at coordinate 671,252,166 of NC_041384.1, forward strand.
CCATCTCTTGCCTTGCATGAATGGGCTACGCGGGCCTCTAGGATTTGTTAGGAATTTCTGAAACTGCTATTGGGCTAGGCCCAAAATAGACAAAATTCCAGCAATTCCCCACCAGATCCCAGAGGCACACAAAATTTGCCTTTGGTTCCAAAACACTGTTTTATATACCGGTACTGCAGTGGAGACTGTTGAGTTGAATTTCCACCTAGAACTCTATGCTACACTAGTAAGCAACTTGAACAGTGTATTGGGCCTTGAACTACAAGTTTTCTACCAATCCAGCTTCACATAAAGCCTTGACCGATACTAGGCTACCGCGGGTCTTCCCCGCGGGTGGAGCTTATGCGCCATACTCCGTGACCTTTCATGAGTTTACTAGAGAGAACCCTACTCTCATAGATTGCAATGTTTGACAATCAGACTCATATAGGTGTGTTCTTCAAAAGATGTTCTGCAGGACAACATCTCTGCTTAAATGAGCCTCTTAGAACACATTAAGATATACATCAACCTGCCATGGAGACTATGAGAGTATTGCATCTTCATGGAGTGGTATTGTTAATAGTAAGGATACTCTCCTCTCAGTTGATCAACAGCTTGTCTTCCACATCTAATTCACGGGATCTCCGATCACAAAGAATAGGTTACCACTGTGAACAACTCATATTGTGGGCCTCATACCCATCTCCCTCGACGCATTATCTATCACATTATGTTGGGGATATTACTACTGGACATAAACCGTCCAGGAGTGGCCGGGTTAACTCTATGAGGATTAGAAGCACAGGAAGACAAAGGATGGTGGCGTTTTATGAAGGCCCAAGGCCCAAAGGCGGGTTAAGGCCTGTAGATATAAACCGACTTATCATGTAACTTGTATTGTAAGATAGGAGGAATAGAGACCGAGTTGGACACGTTGATGATCCGGCCTCGGGACTCTGTAAACCAACGGACGTCGACCTATGTATATAAAGGGACGACCCGACCGCGGTTTAGGGACAACACACACAACAACTCGAGAGCCAGGCAAAGCGGATTCGCTCCCTGGTCATCGAAACCCTAGCAATTCCATCACAACTGGAGTAGGCTTTTACCTTCATCGTAAGGGGCCGAACCAGTATAAAACTCTCGCGTCCTTTGTCCGCTTTAACCCCTTTAAGCTAACCCGTAGCGATGGCTCCGCGACTAAGTCTTTTCACAAGGACATCTGTCATGACAAAACCACGACAGTTGGCGCCCACCGTGGGGTTATCGCACGATGGTTTCGAGTCCTTGAAGGCAAGCTTCGACGGACTCAAGGAATACGCTGTGGGCCGGATAACTAAAAGTCGTCGCGGCAAGCTCTACATCGACGATGCAGGATGGGGTCCCGAGGCCGGTTCAGTCGAATACGGGTACCGGGTCCCCTTTGGTGGAATTCACATCTTCATCGGCAAGATCGGCGAACCGGGCCTTGAGCCGGACATCTGCACCGACATCATCGAGACGGCTCAGCGTGCAAGCTCTGCTTAGTTTCAGCCCACCGTAAAGCATGTCTTCGTGGGTGCCATCCATGGAGCGGAATATGAGGATAGATCGGCATCTGGTGGCGAAACCGTTGTCTGCTCTGATGACGAGTCTTCAACCGGAGAGACCGAGTCGCTGTACCAGCTGCAGGATGGCCGGATTAGTGGAGGTTCCGATGGCAACAGTATTCCGGACCCCCTTGATCTGCCAAGCCGGGTCGCGGTCTTGATGGCCGGTACACAACCAGCGCAGCACTCTTCTACCGCCGCGACAATGATCTCCGGTTCAGCAACAGCAACACCAGCGGGAGCAGGGGGCTCTGCGCCGCCTCCGGCTTAGGTTTTGTCCGATCTGTTCGACGCTTTAGCAACATTGCTCACAACAGAGGTGGACGCGGCAAACCGGGATCAACACAACGCAGATATTACGAAGGTGAAGGATCGGATAACTCAAGCTAAAGCAGACCTGGCAGCAGAAAACACCAGGATGGCTACAGAGCGGGCCGGATTGGAGGCTCAGGCGTACCGGCTTATGCTGGATCAGAGCGCGTCAGATGACGTCATGAGAAGATACCGATCGCGCCTTCCGTCGGTCTTGGAGGCGAGGAATCTCTTTAACACGCCGGGAGCGGGCACCAGCAACCAACCTGTGGTGAACCGGGCAGAGGCACCTGGGACCGGGGCACCGGTTCAGCCTCGTGCGACGGATCCGCCGCCTCCGCCTCGTCAGAACGACATTCCACCATGACACGTCTCAACACCTCTGGGTCATTACTCTAACCCATTGGATAACATCGTTGCTGCCGCTTCACGATTGGCAGCTCTCCCGATTGATGGCGAGTCCCCCGTAGCAGTTGAGACACGACGGGCTAGGGAGCTCCTACAGACGACTTTGACTCAGCAGCATTGTTGGGGAACGTAGTAATTTCAAAAAAATTCCTACGCACAAGCAAGATCATGGTGATGCATAGCAACAAGAGGGGAGAGTGTTGTCTACGTACCCTCGTAGGCCGGAAGCAGAAGCGTTAGCACAACGCGGTTGATGTAGTCGTACGTCTTCACGGCCCGACCGATCAAGCACCGAAACTACGGCACCTCCGAGTTCTAGCACACGTTCAGCTCGATGACGATCCCCAGACTCCGATCCAGCAGAATGTCGGGGAAGAGTTCCGTCAGCACGATGGCGTGGTGACGATCTTGATGTTCTACCGTCACAGGGCTTCGCCTAAGCACCGCTACAATATTATCGAGGATTATGGTGGAGGAGGGCACCGCACACGGCTAATAGATCTCAAGGATCAATTGTTGTGTCTAGAGGTGCCCCCCTGCCCCCGTATATAAAGGAGCAAGGGGGAGGGGCGGCCGGCCAGGAGGAGGCGCGCCAGGGAGGAGTCCTACTCCTACCGGGAGTAGGACTCCCTCCTTTCCTTGTCCAACTAGGAGAGGGGGAAGGAAGGGAGAGAGGAGAGAAAGGAAAGGGGGGGGGCGCCGCCCCTTCCTCCTTGTCCAATTCGGACTAGAGGGGGAGGGGGCACGCAGCCTGCCCTGGCCGGCCCTCCTCTGCTCCACTTTGGGCCCATGAGGCCCATTAACTCCCGGGGGGGGGGG
>NC_041384.1:671255499-671275500 GCF_002162155.2 Triticum dicoccoides
GGGGGGGGGGGTTCCGGTAACCCCCGGTACTCCGTTTTATATCCGATAACTCCCGGAACCATTCCTGTGTCCGAATATAGTCGTCCAATATATCAATCTTTATGTCTCGACTATTTCGAGACTCCTCGTTATGTCCATGATCACACCTGGAACTCCGAACAACCTTCGGTACATCAAAATATATAAACTCATAATAAAACTGTTATCGTAACGTTAAGCGTGCGGACCCTACGGGTTCGAGAACAATGTAGACATGACTGAGACACGTCTCCGGTCAATAATCAATAGCGGAACCTGGATGCTCATATTGGTTCCTACATATTCTACGAAGATCTTTTATCGGTCAGACCGCATAACAACATACGTTGTTCCCTTTATCATCGGTATGTTACTTTCCCGAGATTTGATCGTCGGTATCTCAATACCTAGTTCAATCTCGTTACCGGCAAGTCTCTTTACTCGTTCCGTAATACATCATCCCGCAACTAACTTATTAGTTGCAGCGCTTGCAAGGCTTATATGATGTGCATTACCGAGAGGGCCCAGAGATACCTCTCGGACAATCGGAGTGACAAATCCTAATCTCGAAATACGCCAACCCAACAAGTACCTTCGGAGACACCTGTAGAGCACCTTTATAATCACCCAGTTACGTTGTGACGTTTGGTAGCACACAAAGTGTTCCTCCGGTAAACGGGAGTTGCATAATCTCATAGTCATAGGAACATGTATAAGTCATGAAGAAAGCAATAGCAACAAACTAGACGATCAAGTGCTAAGCTAACAAAATGGGTCAAGTCAATCACATCATTCTCCTAATGATGTGATCCTATTAATCAAATGACAACTCATGTCTATGGTTAGGAAACATAACCATCTTTGATCAACGAGCTAGTCAAGTAGAGGCATACTAGTGACACTATGTTTGTCTATGTATTCACACATGTATTATGTTTCCGGTTAATACAATTCTAGCATGAATAATAAACATTTATCATGATATAAGGAAATAAATAATAACTTTATTATTGCCTCTAGGGCATATTTCCTTCAGTCTCCCACTTGCACTAGAGTCAATAATCTAGATTACACAGTAATGATTCTAACACCTATGGAGCCTTGGCGTTGATCATGTTTTGCTCGTGGAAGACGCTTAGTCATCGGGTCTGCAACATTCAGATCCGTATGTATCTTGCAAATTTCTATGTCTCCCACTTGGACTAAATCCCGAATGGAATTGAAGCGTCTCTTGATGTGCTTGGTTTTCTTGTGAAATCTGGATTCCTTTGCCAAGGCAATTGCACCAGTATTGTCACAAAAGATTTTCATTGGACCCGATGCACTAGGTATGACATCTAGATCGGATATGAACTCCTTCATCCAGACTCCTTCATTTGCTGCTTCCGAAGCAGCTATGTACTCTGCTTCACATGTAGATCCCGCCACGACGCTTTGTTTAGAACTACACCAACTGACAACTCCACCGTTCAGTAAAAACACGTATCCGGTTTGCGATTTAGAATCGTCCGGATCAGTGTCAAAGTTTGCATCAACGTAACCATTTACGATGAGCTCTTTGTCACCTCCATATACGAGAAACATATCCTTAGTCCTTTTCAGGTATTTCAGGATGTTCTTGACCGCCGTCCAGTGATCCACTCCTGGATTACTTTGGTACCTCCCTGCTAGACTTATAGCAAGGCACACATCAGGTCTGGTACATAGCATTGCATACATGATAGAGCCTATGGCTGAAGCATAGGGAACATCTTTCATTTTCTCTCTATCTTCTGCGGTGGTCGGACATTGAGTCTTACTCAACTTCACACCTTGTAACACAAGCAAGAACCCTTTCTTTGCTTGATCCATTTTGAACTTCTTCAAAATCTTGTCAAGGTATGTGCTTTCTGAAAGTCCAATTAAGCGTCTTGATCTATCTCTATAGATCTTAATGCCCAATATGTAAGCAGCTTCACCGAGGTCTTTCATTGAAAAACTCTTATTCAAGTATTCCTTTATGCTATCCAGAAATTCTATATCATTTCCAATCAATAATATGTCATCCACATATAATATCAGAAATGCTACAGAGCTCCCACTCACTTTCTTAAATACAGGCTTCTCCAAAAGTCTGTGCAAAACCAAATGCTTTGATCACACTATCAAAGCGTTTATTCCAACTCTGAGAGGCTTGCACCAGTCCATAAATGGATCGTTGGAGCTTGCACATTTTGTTAGCTCCCTTTGGATCGACAAAACCTTCTGGTTGCATCATATACAACTCTTCTTCCAGAAATCCATTCAGGAATGCAGTTTTGACATCCATTTGCCAAATTTCATAATCATAAAATGCGGCAATTGCTAACATGATTCGGACAGACTTAAGCATCGCTACGAGTGAGAAGGTCTCATCGTAGTCAATCCCTTGAACTTGTCGAAAACCTTTTGCAACAAGTCGAGCTTTATAGACAGTAACATTACCGTCAGCGTGAGTCTTCTTCTTGAAGATCCATTTATTCTCAATTGCTTGCCGATCAACGGGCAAGTCAACCAAAGTCCACACTTTGTTCTCATACACGGACCCCATCTCAGATTTCATGGCTTCTAGCCATTTTGTGGAATCTGGGCTCACCATTGCTTCTTCATAGTTCGTAGGTTCATCATGATATAGTAGCATGACTTCCAGAACAGGATTACCATACCACTCTGGTGCGGATCTTACTCTGGTTGAGCTACGAGGTTCGGTAGTAGCTTGATCTGAAGTTTCATGATCAATATCATTAGCTTCCTCACTAATTGGTGTAGGTGTCACAGAAACTGGTTTCTGTGATGTACTACTTTCCAATAAGGGAGTAGGTACAGTTACCTCATCAAGTTCTACTTTTCTCCCACTCACTTCTTTCGAGAGAAACTCCTTCTCTAGAAAAACTCCGAATTTAGCAACAAAAGTCTTGCCTTCGGATCTGTGATAGAAGGTGTACCCAATAGTCTCTTTTGGGTATCCTATGAAGACACATTTCTCCGATTTGGGTTTGAGCTTATCAGGTTGAAGTTTTTTCACATAAGCATCGCAGCCCCAAACTTTTAGAAATGACAACTTTGGTTTCTTGCCAAACCACAGTTCATAAGGCGTCGTCTCAATGGATTTCGATGGTTTCCTATTTAACGTGAATGCAGCCGTCTCTAGAGCATAACCCCAAAACGATAACGGTAAATCAGTAAGAGACATTATAGATTGCACCATATCTAATAAAGTACGATTATGACGTTCGGACACACCATTACGCTGTGGTGTTCCGGGTGGCGTGAGTTGCGAAACTATTCCACATTGTTTCAAATGTAGACCAAACTCGTAACTCAAATATTCTCCTCCACAATCAGATCATAGAAACTTTATTTTCTTGTTACGATGATTTTCAACTTCACTCTGAAATTCTTTGAACTTTTCAAATGTTTCAGACTTATGTTTCATTAAGTAGATATACCCATATCTGCTTAAATCATCTGTGAAGGTGAGAAAATAACGATATCCGCCACGAGCCTCAACATTCATTGGACCACATACATCTGTATGTATGATTTCCAACAAATCTGTTGCTCTCTCCATAGTACCGGAGAACGGCGTTTTAGTCATCTTACCCATGAGGCACGGTTCGCAAGTACCAAGTGATTCATAATCAAGTGGTTCCAAAAGTCCATCAGTATGGAGTTTCTTCATGCGCTTTACACCGATATGACCTAAACGGCAGTGCCACAAATAAGTTGCACTATCATTATCAACTCTGCATCTTTTGATTTCAACATTATGAATATGTGTATCACTACTATCGAGATTCATCAAAAATAGACCACTCTTCAAGGGTGCATGACCATAAAAGATATTACTCATATACATAGAACAACCATTATTCTCTTATTTAAATGAATAACTGTCTCGCATCAAACAAGATCCAGATATAATGTTCATGCTCAATGCTGGCTCCAAATAACAATTATTTAGGTCTAATACTAATCCCGAAGGTGGATGTAGAGGTAGCGTGCCGACCGCGATCACATCGACTTTGGAACCATTTCCCACGCGCATCGTCACCTCGTCCTTAGCCAATCTTTGCTTAATCCGTAGCCCCTGTTTCGAGTTGCAAATGTTAGCAACAGAACCAGTATCAAATACCCAGGTGCTACTCCGAGCATTAGTAAGGTACACATCAATAACATGTATATCACATATACCTTTGTTCACTTTGCCATCCTTCTTATCCGCCAAATACTTGGGGCAGTTCCGCTTCCAGTGACCAGTCTGTTTGCAGTAGAAGCACTCAGTCTCAGGCTTAGGTCCAGACTTGGGTTTCTTCTCCTGAGCAGCAACTTGTTTGCTGTTCTTCTTGAAGTTCCCTTTCTTCTTCCCTTTGCCCTTTTTCTTGAAACTGGTGGTCTTATTGACCATCAACACTTGATGCTCCTTCTTGATTTCTACCTCCGCGGCTTTTAGCATTGCGAAGAGCTCAGGAATAGTCTTATTCATCCCTTGCATATTATAGTTCATCACGAAGCTTTTGTAGCTTGGTGGCAGTGATTGAAGAACTCTGTCAATGACACTATCAACAGGAAGATTAACCCCTAGTTGAGTCAAGTGATTATGATACCCAGACATTTTGAGTATATGTTCACTGACAGAACTATTCTCCTCCATCTTGCAGCTATAGAACTTATTGGAGACTTCATATCTCTCAATCCGGGCATTTGCTTGAAATATTAACTTCAACTCCTGGAACATCTCATATGCTCGATGACGTTCAAAACGTCGTTGAAGACCCAGTTCTAAGTCATAAAGCATGGCACACTGAACTATCGAGTAGTCATCAGCTTTGCTCTGCCAGATGTTCATAACATCTGGTGTTGCTCCTGCAGCAGGCTTGGCACTTAGCAGTGCTTCTAGGACATAATTCTTCTGTGCAGCAATGAGGATAATCCTCAAGTTATGGACCCAGTCCGTGTAATTGCTACCATCATCTTTCAACTTTGTTTTCTCAAGGAACGCATTAAAATTCAACGGAACAACAGCACGAGCCATCTATCTACAATCAAACATAAACAAGCAAGATACTATCAGGTACTAAGTTCATGATAAATTTAAGTTCAATTAATCATATTACTTAAGAACTCCCACTTAGAAAGATATCCCTCTAATCCTCTAAGTGATCACGTGATCCAAATCAACTAAACCATGTCCGATCATCACGTGAGATGGAGTAGTATCAATGGTGAACATCAATATGTTGATCATATCTACTATATGATTCACGCTCGACCTTTAGGTCTCCGTGTTCCGAGGCCATATCTGTTATGTGCTAGGCTCGTCAAGTTAAACCTGAGTATTCCGCGTGTGCAACTATTTTGCACATGTTGTATTTGAACGTAGAGCCTATCACACCCGATCATCACATGGTGTCTCAGCACGAAGAACTTTCGCAACCGTGCATACTCAGGGAGAACACTTATACTTTGATAATTTAGTGAGGGATCATCTTATAATGCTACCGTCAATCAAAGCAAGATAAGATGCATAAAAGATAAACATCACATGCAATCAATATAAGTGATATGATATGGCCATCATCATCTTGTGCTTGTGATCTCCATCTTCGAAGCACCGTCATGATCATCATCGTCACCGGCGCGACACCTTGATCACCATTGTAGCATCGTTGTCGTCTCGCCAATCTTATGCTTCCACGACTATCAGTACCGCTTAGTGATAAAGTAAAGCATTACAGCACAATTGCATTGCATACAATAAAGCGACAACCATATGGCTCCTGCCAGTTGCCGATAACTCGGTTACAAAACATGATCATCTCATACAATAAAATTTAGCATCATGTCTTGACCATATCACATCACAACATGCCCTGCAAAAACAAGTTAGACGTGCTGTACTTTGTTGTTGCAAGTTTTACGTGGCTGCTACGGGCTTAGCAAGAATCGTTCTTACCTACGCATCAAAACCACAACGATAGTTTGTCAAGTTGGCGTTGTTTTAACCTTCACAAGGACCGGGCGTAGCCACACTTGGTTCAACTAAAGTTGGAGAAACTGACACCCGCCAACCACCTATGTGAAAAGCACGTCGGTAGAACCAGTCTCGCGTAAGCGTACGCGTAATGTCGGTCTGGGCCGCTTCATCCAACAATACCGCCGAATCAAAGTATGACATGCTGGTAGGCAGTATGACTTATATCGCCCACAACTCACTTGTGTTCTACTCGTGCACAACATCAACGCATAAAACCTAGGCTCTGATACCACTGTTGGGGAACGTAGTAATTTCAAAAAATTTCCTACGCACACGCAAGATCATGGTGATGCATAGCAACGAGAGGGGAGAGTGTTGTCTACGTACCCTTGTAGACCAGAAGCGGAAGCGTTAGCACAACGTGGTTGATGTAGTCGTACGTCTTCACGGCCCGACCGATCAAGCACCGAAACTACAACACCTCCGAGTTCTAGCACACGTTCAGCTCGTGACGATTCCCGGACTCCGATCCAGCAGAATGTCGGGGAAGAGTTCCGTCAGCACGACGGCATGGTGACGATCTTGATGTTCTACCGTCGCAGGGCTTCGCCTAAGCACCGCTACAATATTATCGAGGATTATGGTGGAGGAGGGCACCGCACACGGCTAATAGATCTCAAGGATCAATTGTTGTGTCTAGAGGTGCCCCCTGCCCCCGTATATAAACGAGCAAGGGGGAGGGGCGGCTGGCCAGGAGGCGGCGCGCCAGGGAGGAGTCCTACACCTACCGGGAGTAGGACTCCCTCCTTTCCTTGTCCAACTAGGAGAGGGGGAAGGAAGGGAGAGAGGAGAGAAAGGAAAGGGGGGCGCCGCCCCTCCCCCTTGTCCAATTCGGACTAGAGGGGGAGGGGGCACGCAGCCTGCCCTGGCCGCCCCTCCTCTGCTCCACTTTGGGCCCATGAGGCCCATTAACTCCCGGGGGGGGGGGGGTTCCGGTAACCCGCGGTACTCCGTTTTATATCCGATAACTCCCGGAACCATTCCTGTGTCCGAATATAGTCGTCCAATATATCAATCTTTATGTCTCGACTATTTCGAGACTCCTCGTTATGTCCGTGATCACATCCGGAACTCCGAACAACCTTCGGTACATCAAAATATATAAACTCATAATGAAACTGTCATCGTAATGTTAAGCGTGCGGACCCTACGGGTTCGAGAACAATGTAGACATGACCGAGACACGTCTCCGGTCAATAACCAATAGCGGAATCTGGATGCTCATATTGGTTCCTACATATTCTACGAAGATCTTTTATCAATCAGACCGCATAACAACATACGTTGTTCCCTTTGTCATCGGTATGTTACTTGCCCGAGATTTGATCGTCGGTATCTCAATACCTAGTTCAATCTTGTTACCGGCAAGTCTCTTTACTCGTTCCGTAATACATCATCCCGCAACTAACTTATTAGTTGCAACGCTTGCAAGGCTTATGTGATGTGCATTATCGAGAGGGACCAGAGATACCTCTCCGACAATCGGAGTGACAAATCCTAATCTCGAAATACGCCAACCCAACAAGTACCTTCGGAGACACCTATAGAGCACCTTTATAATCACCCAGTTACGTTGTGACGTTTGGTAGCACACAAAGTGTTCCTCCAGTAAACGGGAGTTGCATAATCTCATAGTCATAGGAACATGTATAAGTCATGAAGAAAGCAATAGCAACAAACTAAACGATCAAGTGCTAAGCTAACAAAATGGGTCAAGTCAATCACATCATTCTCCTAATGATGTGATCCCGTTAATCAAATGACAAATCATGTCTATGGTTAGGAAACATAACCATCTTTGATCAATGAGCTAGTCAAGTAGAGGCATACTAGTGACACTATGTTTGTCTATGTATTCACACATGTATTATGTTTCCGGTTAATACAATTCTAGCATGAATAATAAACATTTATCATGATATAAGGAAATACATAATAACTTTATTATCGCCTCTAGGGCATATTTCCTTCAAGCATGCCTATTCATATAGCTGCGGAAGGAGTCATTCTACTCCCCGCCCAAGCCGGAGCTACAGCAGGCATATCGACGAACCGGCTGTATCAAGCAGTGCGAGGAATTGTAATCCGCCCCGTGGCAATAACCCGGCGGGTGGCGGTGGCAATGCCCAGGATGTAGTGGATCGCGCTAGGGCACGTCGGGAGGCAGAGTTAGCAGCACAACACGAAGTTTCGGTTCGTCAGCTCACGCCGGTTCGTCAGTTCACTCTGGTTCGTCCAACAACATCGGTGGAACCAGGGGTTACTTCCAGTTCTTTGGGAGTGCCATGTCTTGTCCCAGCGTCGCGCAATGTACGGTTACCCAAGGATTTCAAGGGCCCGCGTAAGGTGCCGAATTACACCGCCGATTTATCCCCTGAGTCATGGGTGGAGAGTTATGAGATGGCAATGGAGATGCTGGATGTGGACGAAGTGGCGTGTGCCAAATACTTTACCATGATGTTGGAGGGAACAACTCGCACGTGGTTGAAAAATCTGCCAACCAACTCTACTGGATCATGGGCCGAGTTAAGGGCCCGGTTTATCCAGAACTTCAAAGATACGTGCAAGCAGCCCATGTCCATCGTGGATTTAGCTGCCTGTGTCCAGGAGGAAGGAGAATCAACAACCCACTGGGTGCGCCGGGTTTCGAAGATTTTGCATTCGTCAAACCGCATCAACGCTGACACAACCGTTTTAACATTGGAAGGCAATTGCCGGTTCGCGCCTTTGAAGCTGAAATTGGGACGGCTTAAACGCCATTGTAATGACATGGGAACACTTATGGTGGCTCTGGTGAAGTATGCCGACTTTGATAGTACCAAGGACCCCGAGTCTGAGGATGACAAGACAGGGAAGGGAAAGAAGAGCGGCAACGCCAAGGGGCAGCAGCATAATCCGGCAGGTCATGGGAACAATGGTAAACGCAAGGAAGATAATAGCTTGGACTTTGTGGCTAACACCAACACCCAGGATAACGGTCAACGGCGTAAGGGTAAACCGCCCCAGCGCGATGGAGGGTCAGGCCCCAATCTAGAGCGCCTGTTAAATCAGCCTTGCCCAAAGCACAGATCAAAGGAGAGACCCGCTACGCATCTTTGGAAAGATTGCTTTACTATGCGGGAGTTCAAAAATTCAAATCTTTTTCAATATGACAATGGACCTCCCGGCGGTTCAGGAGGCGGTTTCCATGGGCCGGGTTATGGTGGAAGCAAATCCGGTTCAGGGTTCCAGGGTAACCAAACCGGACATGGCAATCAGAACAGCCAGGGCAACCAGGGAGGTTACAACCATCAGGGGAATCAACAACAGCAGCAATCGGGTTATCAGAGCAATCCAAAACAGTTGAATAGTGGGCAATATCATGTCTTCACCACAAGTTTATGTAAGCGCGATTAGAAGCTTCATAAAAGGGATGTGAACTTCGTTGAACCGGCGGTACCTCGTTATCTGCGCTGGTCTGAACAACCGATCCTGTGGAGTCGAGAGGATCATCCGCCCCGGGTTGACAATCCGGGTCATCTGGCTTTAGTGGTGGCACCCCAGGTTGGGGGGGGGGTATAAATTTACCAAGGTGCTTATGGATGGAGGAAGCAGTATCAATATCCTTTACTATGAAACCTTTCGTCGCATGGGGTTAACAGATAAGAATCTTAAACCGCCGAACACTGTGTTTCATGGGGTAGTGCCTGGTAAATCGGCATACCCAGTTGGCAAGATAGCTCTGGAAGTTGCTTTCGGAGACGATCATGATTCAAGATCGGAGGTGTTGACTTTTGAAGTGGTTAAAATCAAGAGCCCATATCATGCCCTGTTCGGATGGACGGCTTATGCTAAGTTCATGGCAAGGCCTTGTTATGTTTATTTGCAGCTTAAGATGCCGGGTCATAAGGGGACCATCATGGTGCATGGTAGCCGGAAGATTGCTTTGGAATGTGAAGAAGGTGATGCAGCTTATGCTTAGTCGGTTTGTGCCTCGGAGGAGCTGAAATTTTACAAAGACAATGTTGATCCGGCAGATATGACTTCTCTGAAAAAGCCAACTACTAAGCATGATCCGGCACCGAAGTTTAAATCGGCTGAGGAGACTAAACTGGTTGACTTTGTTCCTGGTGATTCATCCAAGCAGTTCAGCATCAGCGCCAACTTGGATCCGAAATAGGAAGGCGCGCTCATCGAGTTCATCCATGAGAACCGGCACATCTTTGCATGGAAGCCTTCTGACATGCCAGGTGTACCGAGGGAACTCGCTGAGCACACCCTTAACATAGATCCTAAGTTTAAACCGGTCAAGCAGTTTCTTCGCCGCTTCAACGAAGAAAGGTGTAAAGCTATTGGTGAGCAGGTAGCCCGGCTCTTGGCAGCAGGGTTTATTATGGAGGTCTTTCACCCTGAGTGGCTAGCTAATCCGGTGCTGGTACTTAAGAAAAACGACACTTGGCGTATGTGCATGGATTACATAGATTTAAACAAAGCCTGCCCAGCTGACCCCTTTGCTCTCCCTCGAATCAATGAAATTATTGATGCTACAGCAGGTTGTGACCGTTTGTGTTTTCTGGATGCTTATTCTGGTTATCATCAGATCAAAATGGCAGTTAAGGACCAGGAGAAGACAACCTTCATAACTCCCTTTGGAGCCTTCTGCTACGTATCTATGCCTTTCGGGCTCAAGAGTGCCCATGCAACTTATCAGCGCTGTGTTCAGAATTGTTTACATAAACAGATTGGGCTTAACGTACATGCATATGTGGATGACATTGTGGTGAAATCCAGAAAGGAGGAGACATTGATAGGTGACTTGAGGGAAACTTTTGATAACCTCCGGGTTTATAAGATGATGCTTAATCCGGCCAAATGTGTATTTGGTGTACCGGCAGGCAAGCTTTTGGGTTTTCTGGTGTCTAACAAGGGGATTGAAGCTAATTCGGAGAAGATCACGGCTATCACGTCTCTCGCTAAACCGGCGTGCATTAATGATGTTTAATGTTTGGCGGGCCAGATTGCATCCTTAAGCCGGTTTATCAGTCGCCTTGGAGAGAAGGCTATCCCTTTGTATCAGATGTTAAAGAAAACAGATCACTTCGTCTGGAGTGATGCTGCTGATGAAGCACTTGCAGATCTGAAAAGACAGTTAGCCGAGCCACCTGTCTTTGCGGCTCCGGTTGATAAGGAGCCCTTATTGTTATATGTGGCTGCTAATGCCCGAGCTGTTAGTGTGGCTATTGTTGTGGAGCGCAAGGAGGCTGGGAAAGAGTATCCAGTTCAACGGCCGGTTTATTATATCAGCGAGTTGCTTATAGAGTCCAAAAAGAGATACCCACATGGGCAGGAACTGGTGTATGGAGTTTTTATGGCAAGCCGGAAGCGCAAGCATTATTTTCAAGGTCATCCTATAACAGTGGTCAGTTCAGCCCCACTGAGAGATATCATCCAAAACAGAGAAGCAACTGGCCGGATTGCTAAGTGGGCTACTGAGCTTGGACCTCACGGGCTCAAATATACACCTCGCACATCAATCAAATCCCAAGCACTCGTGGACTTCATCAATGATTGGACAGAGTCGCAAGCGCTAAAGGAAAATCCAGACAACACTTATTGGACTATTCACTTTGATGGGTCCAGGCAATTGGAGGGCTCGGGGGCTGGTGTCATATTAAACTTCCCCACGAGGTGATAAGTTTTGTTATGTTCTCCGTTCAATGTTCCCTTGTACTAATAATGCAGCTGAGTATGAGGCCTTGCTCCATGGTCTTCGGATGGCTAAGGAAATGAACTTAAGCCGGGTTAAGTGCTTTGGTGACTCGGACCTGGTGGCTCAGCAGGTATCTGGCACTTGGGACTCCAAGGATCCACTTATGGCAGCATATAGACGAGAGGTGGATGCAGTGGCTGGTCACTTCAAAGGTTATCAAGTGGAACACATAGACCGACGGAAGAATGAAGCAGCAGACGCTTTAAGCCGCTTAGGCTCTCAACGTAAACCGGTGCCACCCAATACCTTCCTCATGTACTGCATAATCCGTCAGTGAAGATACCTACGGAGGAGGATTTGGTTGTGCTCGACCCAGAGGCTCAATTGGTGGCGGCTCTTCATGTTATTCCGGATTGGATGGCCCTGTACCTGGCATACATGAACCGAGGCGAGTTGCCAGACGACAAAACTTTGTCCCGGCAGATAATCTGGTGATCCAAGTCAATGACCATTGTCAATGGGGAGCTACATCATTGTAGTGTCATAGGAGCATTTCAGGGTTGTGTCTCTCCTCAAGAAGGTTGTGAGATCTTGCGTGAGATCTACGAGGGAGATTGTGGTCACCATGCCGGTTCAAAATCCTTGGTGGCTAATGCTTTTCATCACGACTTCTATTGGTTGACGGCTCATGCTGATGCTGAGGATTTGGTAAAGAGGTGTGATGGTTGTCAAAAGTTTGCACGCCGTGCTCATGTTACGACCCAAGAATTAAGAATGATCCCAATAACTTGGCCGTTTGCAACTTGGGGGCTTGATATGGTTGGACCTTTTAAGAGGTCCAAGGACAAGAAGACTCACCTGCTAGTAGCACTACTAGAAAAACCCCTACTAATGGCGCACCTAATATGGCTATTAATGGCGCATCTGTGGTGCGCCATTAACAGCACACCATTAGTAATTTTTACTAATGGCGCACCACCTGGTGCGCCATTAGTATCTGGTATACTAATGGCGCACCGCGGGTGCGCCATTAGTATAGGCCAGGGTGCGCCATTAGTATGCCTCCCAGGGGCCATGTATATCCAGGTGCTTTGGCATACTAATGGCGCACCACCACTGGATGCGCCATTAGTAACCATGGCATATTAATGGCGCACTTACCGGTGATGCGCCATTAGTATGCTTTGTCATACTAATGGCGCACTATCATGTGATGCGCCATTAGTATGCATATTAGGTTTTTTTATTTTTTATTTTCTGTTTTTTGCACAGGTTACAAAATGTATAATTTGACAAAATATAGACAGCACACATCAATAACAGATTCATCGAATACAATAGAAGATTAGTCTTTGAATACAATTCATCATATTAGTCTCCGAATACAATTCATCATATTAGTCTCCGAATTGAAAAGACCGAACAAAGATAGAACATTATATTACAAGTCTCGAGACCGCGAGTAGCGAGTTTGTCTTCACATTACAAGTCGATATCGATCATCTAAACTACCATCACATAGAAGAGAGCTGCGGTCATCACGATGAGCATCATCACGATGAAACTCATCTTCATCCGGTTCCTCCAACGCTCCCTCCCCTCTCCCGCTAGATAGCGGGCGTATCTAGATTCGGCCTCGGCCCTAGTGGTGTACCCTTTGTAACTGTTACCGCTGAATCGGTGAACCTGTCTCCGACACTCCTCCCAGTCATCGTAGACTCCGGGAACCTTACCCTTGTACACGACATACGTCGGCATCGCTATGCACTAGCCAAACGAAACGTTAGTACCAATTCACAGACAATACATAAGCAATATATAATTATGCAACAAAACGATCGGAAGAGAAAAGCAAGACATTAATAGCATCGATTACATCTAAGTTGAACGACTCTCGAAACCAAAGAGACATACTACAAGTTCATTAAAGTTTAATTACAACATGAGCCAATCGATGTTTCAGAACTAGACACAGCATCACTGCTTTCGACTCGACTCAAGGGACCGGAGCGTGGATGAAGCCGCCGTCTATCGTGGGAGTCATGAAATAACGGTCGTTGTTAGCCTGCATTTGTAGCATTGTGTCGATGTCACTGTTGGACGGTTGATTTCTGAGGTAGAACTGCCCCGAGGTACGAAGGACATCTTGATGGATGATTTCCGCAAACTCCGACTGGATGCGAAAGAATTCTTGTCGGAGGTCCGCGTCCTGGATTGCCGACACGCTCGCGGCCCAATCTTTGAGTTTACTCGGTAGCAGAAGTTGATGATGGTCCCGTACGATTGCCCGCATGTGATGGATGGCGTAGTAGGCACCCTTCTGACCGCCAGGCGGCTGCTTGACGCAGCAGAACGTCGTATTGTGGGAGAACACGTGCTTGCCGTACTTACGAATAGGCCTGGTGAAGGTGCCTCCAGATTTGGCGTAGCCGGGGAGAACATCATCAAGAACCTTCTTCACATTTGTGTAGTCTACGTTCGACTGACGGTCCGGGTCGAAATACGTGGCCATGGAATATTTGGGGCTTAGGAGGATGAGCGTGCAATGTGTGTCACTGCAGAAAACACGGAATGTTAAAAGAAAAACGATCGAAATGTAAGAATTCATATGTTACGGGCCGGTTGAGGGGAGGACTTACTCGGGAAAGTAAGGCACGAGGAAGTTATCCTTATCTTGGTTTGCCAGAATGACGCCTTCGAGGTAAGAACTTGCGACTTGCCGGTCCCCAGCGCTGCCCAAGATCTTGGCACGCATGTAGAAGGGGTCGACTATCACGATGTCCGGGGTCTTGTCGCGAATGATCCGCATCTCCATACTCAGCGAAAATAGCCGAACGAAGGTGTAGTGTAGCGGATGAAGGTTCAACATAGCGTGGATGTCATCAAAACGCAGGACGATCGTACGCCCGACGGAGTTATCCACAAAGCCCTTGCCCTCTGGCACCTTGGCCGCGAAAACCGGGTATGCCACATCCTTCTCCCTGAGACGCCGCTTCTCCAAAGAAAGAACACTGTCATGCAGACTCCGCATAGCACCAGTTGCAGCATTGAGCATATTTGTCGGTAGCATCGCCCTACCCGCCACATGCACCCTCCTCGAGATATCCTGCGGTGAAGGTGGCCCGTCCTGAGCACGGATCGTACTCGGTGCCGGCTGGCTCGCACCCTTCTTAGTCTTTCTTTTGCGTGCCTTCTTCTTCTCCTGTAATGGGACCGAGTTCTGCTCACAGACCGCCTTCTTGAGTGTGTTGGGGCTGATAATATTTCGCACCTCGCCTATCTGAGGCTCGGTGAAGTCGGCAGCTGGAGGCGTCTCCTGAGAGCTGAACGCCAGACGGCGCCTGTTGCAACTTGGCTTCTCTGCGGTACCAGCTAGATCGCACACGTCTTTTGTTGGGTTTGGTTCTTGAGAAGGAGGCCCCATGAAGTCGCCATCGTACCCATGCTCGGCAAAGTACCGATCGACGTTGCCAAATGTATCATCGTCGTCGTCGTCGTCGTTCTGATCCTGTGCCATATGCATGTTTGGATCCAGTGGCATAGGGATGTCCGGCACCGTTACGGCGGTCTTGACATGGGGCCGACTTGGCGCCGGCACGACTGGCGGTGTTGTCTTTGGGGTGGTGTCCCCCGCCCCCAAACGAATCTGGCTCTTCGGCCAAAGCAGGGGCCAGCTCAGGCAGGCGCTGAGGGTCATCACGTCTTCATCGTCGGCCCCGACGGGTCGAATCGGAGGTAACAAGTCGTCGCAGCCTGGCAGCACCCGAACCAGTTGAACCCTAAACAAGTTGGGTGGCATCTGGGTACCGTGGAACAAGGGGTTGCCCGGTTGAACGATTTTGCCCTTGGCGACATCGACCAACTCGTTGTTCACGAAGTGGAGGAGAGTGCACGGAACGTCGGCGGCGCCCTGCGAAAACATGTAGGGCGTTAGGGATGCCCAGTCAAAGGCAAGGAGATGAAGTCCTCGGCCGAGAGAGGCTTAATTAGTTACCGTGATGATGGCGTCGAGCTCGGCTAATGTCGACGCACCGCCAACGGCGGGCGTGCAGTTGACGGAGGGGCCGCTTGCTGAAGAGGTGCCGGCTCGCGTACACCCGGGTGCATTAAGCTCCCGTGCCGGCGTCGGAGACACCAATGCCGCCTCCACCGGAGGCACCAATGGCCCCGCCATCGCATTATGCGAGTTGCTGGCCGTGAAGCTAGGAATCGGGGGCGGCCCCTGTTGGCCGCCCGCAATCCACGCACTCAACCCCGAGATCAAGGTAGGCACAAGGGCGGTGATCGTCGCTCCGAGTCGTTGTTCCACTTGCTCTTGGACAATCTCCGGAATCCGCGCCACCTGTGCCTTGAGTTCTTGAAGCTCTCGCGCCTGGCTTTCCGAGCTGGTCTTTTTCTCCTTCCGCACACCAGCGGTATAGTATGACCCCCATTTTGTCGACAAGCCTTTGCCGGCCACACGACCAGCTGACGTCGACTTACTGAGCTTATCCTTGTTCTTCATTACATTCAACCCCCTATTTAGAGTGTGTCCCGAGGGTTGCTCTTAGTCGACCCCGCGCTACTGCTTTCAGTCGCCTGCGGAAGGAATGTGAACCATTTAGAAATTAGGCTTCATTAATTAGAATGCAACCATATGGAGCTAATTACGCGGGGGTGTATTCCTTACTAGAACAAGCTCAAGCTGCCTGGTCTTCGGATCCGTGGTAAGCTCCTTTGTTTTCGGGTCCTTCTTGTACCGGGCCCTGACAAAGTTCCTGGTCTGCTTGTCACCGTATTTATCGAAGAGGGGCGGTAGGACTTGCTCGGCACGGTCCGCCTCCTCCTTGTCCCATATAGGCTCCGCCACTCTGTAACCGCCGGGACCGAGTGTGTGTTCCCCTATGTTCAGCTCCCGCATTTGTTTCCCCCACTCACTTGATTGGGAGCTTGCGGTGCTCGAGCAATTGATCTTGAAGTCGTTGTAGTCATCTTCGGTGATCGAAGGATTTTTCTCCTTGATCTTCTGATAACTCTCACCTTTCTCGATCATTCTCTTCACATTGCTTTTCCAAGTAGACAGGGCCTTGCTCATCTTCGTGAGGGCAGCATTGTTCACTTTATTCCCTTTGAGGCTTGTGTTTTCAAATTCAGCGGGGAACTTGTATCGTTCGTGCAGCTTCGTGAAGAGGAGGTTGCGCAAATTCCCTCGGTCAGGATGCCTTAGGTTCTCGGTGTTGATCGAGACGGTGCTCCAGACAATGCACCCGAGCTGAAGCGAGTACCCCTTGACTATTCGTTCGGGCGCCGTTGGATTCCCGTTGGAGTCCACTTCAGTAACTTCCTCCTTGAGGGTGCGGAGCACGATCGGGCGCCGGTCCTTCCGTTGCCTCTTCGGTTGGCTGCCATCTGTGCGTGCACCGCCATCATCAGTGGTGGCATCCTCGGCGGCACCATCAGTGGTGGCATCAGTGTGGTCATCCTCGGCGGCACCATCCTTGGTCTCAGGATCGGTGGGGAAGGCGGCGGCCTCATACAAGTGAGGTTGTTCCTCCATCTCCTGGGACAACTCCCAGAATGCCTTGCCACCCGAACCCCCGGCCTCATCGTTGTGGGCCATGTTTCTCTCTAA
Source organism: Triticum dicoccoides (assembly GCF_002162155.2). Classification (NCBI taxonomy): domain Eukaryota; kingdom Viridiplantae; phylum Streptophyta; class Magnoliopsida; order Poales; family Poaceae; genus Triticum; species Triticum dicoccoides. Next base: position 671,272,873 of record NC_041384.1, read on the forward strand.
ATAGAAACAAAGTTTGGTCAAAAAGTTGGTTATTGTCAAGGAACAAGATCTCTGAGTTGACCAAATAACCTAATTCTCGAGGAATGTCGCCAAAAAGTTGGTTATTGTCAAGGAACAATTGAGAGATGTTTGTGATATTGCCTAGGTGTTTTGGGATAGAACCTGTTAGTGTGTTGTTGCTAAGGTCCAAGTCCACGTTCTCAGGGTAACCTAGTTCTTGAGGGGTGTGTCTACAAAGTTGGTTGCTGCAAAGATACAAGGTTGTGAGTTTGGTCAAATTGCCTATGATGTTTGTGATATTGCCTTGGATCTTTAAGGCACTGTTGCATGATGCAGTGGTACAACTAGCATGGGACCTCATCTTTGCAGGCTAATTTTCTAGATTGTAACACTAGGATTTGTGCACAAGCTAAGCTAGCTAAGACAGTAGCTTCCTTGCAACCCACAAAAGACAAAGGAAAAGGGGTGAAAAGGTGGAGATGGTTAGCTTTGATGAGCAGGCAACATCTTCCTAACCCCCTTCTTCTTGTCTCCTCTCACTATCTCTCTCACACACATGGCAAGCAAGGGTGTCTGAGTGTGTGAAAAAAAATACTAAACTAATCCAACCACTAAAGCAAATTAATTTTTATTTCGGTTGAGAATCGGGCACCTTCTAGGTCAAGAAAATTGGGCATGACCTTTGCTAATTTTCTTGACCTTGGAGTGCCCCATTTCTCAACCGAAACGGAAATTAATCAACGTTTCAGGAGAAAGGGGTCATTTTAGTAGATCACAAGTAGCAGCAGCATCACTTGACAAAATCACAACTAGCAGCAGCAACTCCCAGATAGCAGCAACAACATCACTTGACAAGTAGTACATCAGCATCACTTGACAAGTAGTACAGCAGCATCACTTTACTAAAAATGAAGAAGAAAAAAGGCATGCATGCACTGGTTGTAGCAAATCATCACTTCTGAATCAAAACAACAATTAGGACAGGGAAATTATGACACACTTCTGAAGAAAAAATGATTTGTGTAATCTGGTTGGTACTATTACAGTTGCATAAATTGAAAAAAAATTGATCTGTGTGATCTGGGTTACAGTATCAGCAACCTTGCATTTCATTTTATACAAAGGAGCTCACAAAGGCCATGTCATGCTTCGCAATATATGTTTACTGAAACTAAATGAACATTTTACAAGTGGATATGGTACTCTTACAGTTTGTGCCATGGACAAGTGCACATATGAACAAGCCGAGAGGAACACAATACATGCCGAGCTGCATCTACTAAACAAGTGAAAATGGCAAATTCAATCAAACATGTCACTCCGAGAATTTAAGATTCTCGGTGCAGACAATGATTTCAGGGCCAAAATATTGACTCATGGGTAATGTAAGCATGTATTCAAACATAGGAAACTAAGTTTCCACATCCACATGGACTAAGGAATTTCACTTTGGCTCCAGAATAACAGCAGGTAGATCATATTGAAAAAAAAGAAATAGAAATATCAGACTATATCTTTTACTGCACAAGCACTATACAAGTGAACCAAAGTACTAGAAATGTAAAATATAACAACATAACCACATTAGCTACAAATCATTATATCTGCCGGTAAACACCTCAATCACGAAAGGAATCATGCTAGCTATGTCAATCATTTTCAACCAGTCCACACGACATGATAAACTAATTGATCTACTGAATTTCGGTTAAATCAGGCTTATATTTATCAAAATAACAATCCTACAGTACCCCATATATATGTCACATTGCCACTGTATTTTCAAAAGAAAACTTGCACTTTATCAAACTAAACACGCAGCTTGCTTATGTAATTATTTATATGCATTAACATTATACTAAAATATAATATCACAACAACAGCAGCCATGGAACTGTATAATTTTAAACTAGAATTGTATACAAAGACAGTCTTCAAATATTATACTACAACATTATACAAAGACAGTCTTCACAGAACAGTATTTGAAGATAGTCATCACATAACTGCATATCCTTTCTAAACATTGTACTGCTAAAATATACTACAAGTCCTGATGTTGTAAGTATCAATATGCAGTAACATTATGCTGTATATTTTACTACAAGCAAAACCAAGACTATATGTATATTATGGCCCGGTTGGGCACGGCAGTATTGCCATTATTCTACTACTCTGGTTTTGAAGAGGATAATCTAACTCTCAGGATAATCTAACTCATTATAACCTAATAATAAAGATACTACATTAGGTTAATCAAACCATAGACGGTCGCAACTGGTACAGAGCAAGAAACTCTCCCACAATTGGAACCAAATGACACTCTTTCCAATCCGAATATGAGTACTATAATATGATGAACTAGGCTGTTATGAACTAGGCTGTTCATGCAAATTATCATGCTCATATGGAGATGGGATGGGAGGAGGGAAGGGGATAGGGGTCGGGGCGGTAGCTTACCTTGGAGGAGCGGGCCGGGGTGGAGGAGGCGGTCGGAGAGGATAAGGATGCCGGGGAGTGGTGGTGGTGGTGCTCCGGCGACGTCCGGGCGGCGGTGGTGTGGACGGGGCGGCGTCCGGGCGGCGGGGTCGCGTCGAGGCGGCGGGGCAGCGTCGAGGTGGCGGGGCA
>NC_041384.1:671276525-671293701 GCF_002162155.2 Triticum dicoccoides
GGGGTGCGGGGGGTCGGCGGCGGCGATTGAGTAGGGGAATCGAGGGTGCGGGGGGTCGGCGGCGGTGGCCGGTGGACTGGGGGGTGCTCGGCAACGAGGGGGACCGGATCTGGAGGGGGATCGAGATCGAGTGTCCATGAAATTTAAAAATATTCATGATAGTTCAAAAAGTACCCATGAAATACAATCGAGAAATGAAGGCTACGATTTAAATACAATCGATCTTAGCTAGGTATCTGTTCACAATCTTCTTGCCCTTCTTTTTCGCAAATGGAGTTCTTCTGTGGAACGGACGTCCTTTAGGTAGGGTGGTCCTGCTTCTTCTTGTGGTGTATGCTGCTACTTCATCATCGTCGTCATGTTCGATCCTCGGGTCGCCGTACTTGTCGAAGTCTTGCTCATTGGCTACTCCATCTATTCCGATGATCTTCCTTTTGCCTCTCCTCACGACAACACGACTGGGCTTTGGCGGGTCGGTAATGAAGAAGCATTGGTCCACTTGGGAAGCCAGTACCCATGGCTCATTTTTCGCGGTGACGTTTGCGCCCGCGGTCTTGGATTTGGCTTCGGGTATAACCATGGTGGTGAAATACCGGTTTTCTTTTATGACGTTCTTGGCCCATCTGACACGGAACATCGGGACCTTGTCTCCAGCGTAGCTCAGCTCCCAGATCTCCTCGATCCTTCCGTAGTATCTGTCCTTGTCGTTACCGGTGTAGGATTCCATCGTTACCCCGGAGTTCTGATAACCATCGCTCTTCATGTCCTTGGCCTCGGTGTAGAATGTGTAGCCGTTGATATCGTACGCCTCATAGGTCATCAGGTTGTGCTCGGCGCCCTGTGACAAGGCGAATATGAGTTGTTCTTCCGCGGAAGAATCCTCATGTAAAGGGTACGACAGAAGCTTCTGCTTGAACCAACGCGTGAAACATGAGTTGTGCTCTTTGAGTATATCTCCGTCCGTCCTCTGTTGGCCTCGGTCATTGTACGTCTTCTTAATAAAGGTTTTGTGCTCTACCACCCAAGGATCGACCACGTCTATGTGTTGTAGCGCGACTAGGTTTGCTCTTTCAAAGTCGGCGCGTCGACCCTCGAAGTCGACATGCATTTCGCGGCGACCCTCACGGTGACCCCATCCAGCGAGCCTGCCGAGGTGCCTGTTGACGGGCAGACCAACGGGGTTCTCGATGCCTAGATAATTCGTGCAGTAGGAGATGCACTCTTCGGTCAGAAAGCCCCTGGCTATGCTTCCTTCTGGACGTGACATGTTGCGGACGTATCCTTTGATGACACCATTCATCCTTTCGAACGGCATCATGCTGTGCAGGAACGTCGGCCCGAGTTGGATGATATCCTCCACTATATGGACCAGCAGATGCACCATAACGTCGAAGAATGCGGGCGGGAAGTACATCTCAAGCTCGCATAGTATCACCACGATCTCTTCCTGTAGCCTTCTGAGTTGCCTCACGCCAATCGACTTTTGAGAGATGACGTCGAAGAAGTTGCATAGGCCAAATAGCGTTTCACGGACGTGCGCGTCCATGATCCCACGGATTGCAACTGGAAGTATCTGCGTCATCAGCACGTGACAGTCGTGAGACTTCATCCCGCTGAACTTCTGCTTCACTGGGTCTAGGTATCTGCTTATCTTCCCCGCGTAACCGTAAGGAAGTTTTACTCCTAGGAGGCAGGTGAAAAACTGCTCGATCTCCTCCTGACTTAGAGTGAAGCACGCGGGAGGGTAGTCATTTCCGGTCTTCTTGGCCTTTTTGCCTTTGCGACGACTTTCTGTGTCCTGCTTCGCCTCATCATCATCATCATCATCATATATATAGCGTGAAGCTCCTGCCTGATGCCCATTGATTTCAAGTCTGCCCTTTCTTTCGGCCCATCTTTGGTCCTCTCTGGCATGTTGAGCAGGGTACCAAGCGGACTCTCGCACACGTTCTTCGTGATATGCATGACATCAAGGCTGTGAGGCACACGGTGGATCTTCCAGTACGGCAAGTCCCAGAAAACAGACCTCGTTTTCCATACCTTCAGCAGCGGCTCTGGCGCCTTTTGCTTCTTTCTCGGCAGTGGGCAGTCTTTCCAATTTTTCAACAGCTTGTCTATTTCCTCGCCGCTCCTCGTACACGGGCGTTTTCGGGGTTCGGTTTCACCATCGAACAGATCCTTGCGTTTCCTCCACGGGTCATCGTCGCGAAGCCACCTTCGATGTCCCATGAACACGGTTTTCGAAGACCCGGGATCTCTATCTAGCTGGCGATACGTTGTGTCATCCATGCACCTTACGCATCCAGAAAATCCGTGGACTACCTGCCCCGCAAGATATCCGTAACCGAGATAGTCGTGCACCGTCGTGAGCAGTGCGGCTCTCATAGGGAAATATTCTTTCTCTGCGGCATCCCACGTATTGGCTGGCGTTTTCCACAGCGTGTCAAGCTCCTCTTTCAGCAGCCCCAGATACAGATTGATGTCGTTCCCTGGTGGTTTCGGCCCTTCAATTAGCATACTCATGTGAATGTACTTCCTCTTCATGCACAACCAGGGGGGAAGGTTGTACATCCACACAAACACAGGCCAGGTGCTATGTGTGCTTCTCTGGCTGCCAAACGGATTGACTCCATCGGTGCTCGTGCCCAGCACGATGTTCCTTGGATCGTTCCCAAATTCTGGGTATTCGAAGTTCAATGCTTGCCACTGGCTCGCATCCTTAGGGTGACTCAGCATCTTGTCTTTTTTATCTATCTCCGGATCATTTGCGTCATCTTCTCGCTTCTTCTCCTCCCTATCCGCGTGCCAACGTAGGAGCTTTGCTACCTTAGGATCCGCGAAATACCGCTGCAGACGAGGAGTGATCGGAAAGTACCACACCACTTTTCGAGGAGCTTTCTTCCTCTTCTTGTATCGAGTGACACCGCACACCGGACATATTGTAGACTCCGCGTGCTCGTCCCGATAAATGATGCAATTGTTCATGCACACATGGTATTTCACGTGCGGTAAATCCAGAGGACACACGATTTTCTTCGCCTCCTCCAAACTGGTCGGGCACTTGTTCCCCTTGGGAAGACGTTCGTGCCAGAATGACATGTTCTCGTCGAAGCTTGCGTCGGTCATTTTGTGTTTTACCTTCATCTCCAGGGCCATGAGCGTTACTTTCAGGCGGGTATCCTCGGGCCTGCATCCTTCATACAATGGAGTAACCGCGTCTAACTCAAGTTGATCCATCTTGGCTTTCTCTCGGGCGGCAGCTCTTGCGTTATCCATCTGCTTGAGAAGCAGCTCTTGAATATGAGGGTCCTGCACCCAGCCCATCGATGGTCCAGCGTCGTCTGCTCCGCCGGCATCATCATCTTCATGATCATGCCCGTCGTCTGCTCCGGCATCTTCCTCATCATCATGTCCTGCATCTTCTACATGATGACTGTGTACAGCATCACCGTCGTGATCATCTCCTGGGGATTCTTCGTCTTCTCGCCCGCCCGAGCCGTGGTGGTTGTCTTGCTGCCCTTCCTCATTTCTTGCCCGGCCCCCATGGACGACTTCGTAGTCATCTTCATCACCTTGCCACCGATAGCCATCCATGAAACCACGCAAGAGCAGGTGGTCCCGCACCTGCCCGGATTCCGGGTCCGCAATAAGGCTCTTCAGCTTGCATCTTCGACACGGACATCTTATCTCCGTCTCGTTCTTTTGAAGCATCTCGGCCTTCGCGGACCTCAAAAACCTATTCACGATGCCTTCGATCATCGTGCGGACCATGGTCGCCTGCGGGGTAGAGCAAAACGATATTTTAGAACCAAGAAAAAATTTGGCATGACTTTCCCTAAAAATAGGACCAAAAAGAATGCTTAATGCCAAAATTCTCGCCGAAACGGAAATGAATCAACATTCCGGCAAAATATTGGCAACTATCGCATTTCAAATACCGGTACACCTCCAAACACAAACACATATGCAACACCACAAACATATGCAACACCACGAACATACATAGATCTAGCTAGGCCATAAAAAGTGCATGTGCACATTGTTGTAGGGAGAACAACATAAATATAGCTTCCCCCCTTACTTACCTAGCAAAATAAGGTAACTTAACCACTTAATTTGAATGAATCTATGGTGGAAATGAGGTGAAAAAGAGGAGGCACCCGAGACAAGGAGGAGGCGGTGGAGAGAATGAAGTGGGAAGAAAGTGAGTGTGGGAGGAGAGGCTGTCCAAAATATCTTGTTGCTGCCCACTTACTAATGGCGCACCAGCAACAAATGCGCCATTAGTAATCCAGGTTACTAATGGCGCACCCCCTGGTGGTGCGCCATTAGTACTTTTGCAAAAAAAGGAATAAAAACAATAATAAAAAAATAACATTAGTGGCGCACCTTCTGGCTGGTGCGCCATTACTAGTTACAACTAGTAATGGCGCACCACCAGTGGATGCGCCATTAGTATGTTTGGACAGGCGCACTAGTTCAAAAAAAAATGGTACTAATGGCGCACCGTGGGCAGGGTGCGCCATTAGTAGTTTCAACACTAATGGCGCATCAGAAGCTGGTGCGCCATTAGTATATACTAATGGCGCACCACAAGTCTGGTGCGCCATTAGTGTCATTTCCATCTATAGCCCTTTTCCTAGTAGTGTAGCAGTTGATAAGTTTACCAAATGGGTAGAGGCAGAGCCAGTCAGTAAGTGTGATGCGGCCACGGCGGTTCAATTCATCAAAAAGGTGATATTCCGGTTTGGTTTTCCACACAACATTATCACTGATAATGGTACTAATCTGTCCAAGGGTGCTATGGAGGAATTTTGTCAACGAGAGCACATCCGGCTTGACGTGTCATCAGTGGCTCACCCCCAATCTAATGGTCAGGCAGAAAGGGCCAATCAAGAAATTTTGAGAGGTATCAAGCCCTGGCTTATGGTTCGTTTAAAGCGGACGCCGGGTTGTTGGGTGGAGAAGTTACCTTCCGTGTTATGGAGCATCAACACCACACCAAACAGATCTACGGGTTACACGCCTTTCTTCATGGTTTACGGAGCAGAAGCAGTTCTTGAAGGAAATATGCCCTAGAGGCAATAATAAAGTTATTATTTATTTCCTTATATCATGATAAATGTTTATTATTCATGCTAGAATTGTATTAACCGGAAACATAATACATGTGTGAATACATAGACAAACAGAGTGTCACTAGTATGCCTCTACTTGACTAGCTCGTTGATCAAAGATGGTTATGTTTCCTAACCATAGACATGAGTTGTCATTTGATTAACGGGATCACATCATTAGGAGAATGATGTGATTGACTTGACCCATTCCGTTAGCATAGCACTTGATCGTTTAGTTTGTTGCTATTGCTTTCTTCATGACTTATACATGTTCCTATGACTATGAGATTATGCAACTCCCGTTTACCGGAGGAACACTTTGTGTGCCACCAAATGTCACAACGTAACTGGGTGATTATAAAGGTGCTCTATAGGTGTCTCCGAAGGTACTTGTTGGGTTGGCGTATTTCGAGATTAGGATTTGTCACTCCGATTGTCGGAGAGGTATCTCTGGGCCCTCTCGGTAATGCACATCACATAAGCCTTGCAAGCATTGCAACTAATAAGTTAGTTGCGGGATGATGTATTATGGAACGAGTAAAGAGACTTGCCGGTAATGAGATTGAGCTAGGTATTGAGATACCGACGATCGAATCTCGGACAAGTAACATACCGATGACAAAGGGAACAACGTATGTTGTTATGCGGTCTGACCGATAAAGATCTTCGTAGAATATGTGGGAGCCAATATGAGCATCCAGGTTCCGCTATTGGTTATTGACCGGAGACGTGTCTCGGTCATGTCTACATTGTTCTCGAACCCGTAGGGTCCGCACGCTTAAGGTTTCGATGACAGTTATATTATGAGTTTATGAGTTTTGATGTACCGAAGGAGTTCGGAGTCCCGGATGAGATCGGGGACATGACGAGGAGTCTTGAAATGGTCGAGACGTAAAGATCGATATATTGGACGACTATATTCAGACATCGGAAAGGTTCCGAGTGATTCGGGTATTTTTCAGAGTACCAGAGAGTTACGGGAATACGTATTGGGCCTTATTGGGCCATACGGGAAAGAAGGAAAAGGGCCTCAAGGGTGGCCTGTAGCGACCAGACCTCAAACAGTCTGATCTCTGTGCTCAGGTGTCATCCCTGGATCAGTAATGCTGACACCACACAGTACTCGGAGGATTTATAACAAAGTAGCAATCACACACTTATTACATCGAGTGTCTCAATAGAGAACTTATTACAATAAATATGGCTTAAGGCCATCTAATAATGATAACAGCGGAAGGCTTGGAAGATAAGTGAGTCCATCAACTCCAACGGCATCACTGAGTATAGAACCACGACCTAAAAACTCCTTAACCGTCGTCTGAAAAGTCTGCAACATTAACGTTGCAGCCCGAAACGGGTCAGCACATGGAATATGCTGGCAAAGTAACACATAGAGAGTAATGGAATGAAACAGCTATACTATATGCATATTTGGCTGGTGGAAAGCTCTATGGTTACAATTTTGCGTAAAGCCAATTTTTCCCTACTACAAAGGAATAAATTTTATTTAACTATCATGGTAGTTGTTAAACATTGAGAATGGTTGATAGCATCCTCAATCCCAATTAAACATCATCATTATCAAAACCCAACAAAATTAATTTAGAGTAACATGTTAAGATTCACACGACAATCCAGGTACTAGATACTCAAGATGTCCATAACCGGGGACACGGCTAACCATGATTAGTTTAATACACTCTGCAGAGGTTTGCGCACATTTCCCCACAAGACTCGATCGCCTCCGTTTGGTTTCTCGCACTACATGGTGTTTGAGAAGACGGATGACCGAGACATAGTCTTTCAGAAGCGCTAGCACCTTACGATCGGGTAGACCGTACCACCTACATCCCCTACATCTGCTTGTCTACCATTGTAAGAGTTTCACGATTTAATCAACTATCTAGAGCCCATAATAGCTTGTGGCTGCACACGGAAGTTTCTAGTATGAATAATCTCATGATCCCTTTGAGCCTGGGTGGCGGTCCATAAAAAAACAGGCAATCCTGGAATACCCAGGTACCTCAATCCACCCAGATGTGTGTTTAAGTTGCCACCTTAGATAAACCATTAATTAACAAACTCACATCTGCCATGGATATCACTCACCCAATCCACGTCTACTAGCATAGCATGGCATAATAGGCAAACGTAGAAGTAACTCCCAGGGTTTGATAATATAACAGGTGATAGGTACTACCTCATCTACTTCCCATCCCACAATTTAATTAGACCCTAGCCATGCAATGTTTGAGGGTTTGATCTAATGCAATAAAACTGGGTAGTAGAAAAGGCATGATCAAAGTGTTACTTGCCTTGCTGATGATCCGCGAAACCTAGCGATTCGAAGTAACAGGCGATGCACTCCGGGTATTCTATCGCAGACAAACAAAAAAGCATACAATAAGCACTCATCTAATGCACAGGTAAAAGTAAAATAAGATCTCTAACCAGAAAGTTCAACTTAAGAACTCCGGTTTGCAAAAAGAATCAAATCGAACGAAGCAGCGAAAGTCAAACGGCGAAAGAAAACAACTTCGTTCTACTAATCTGGATCTAAGTCAAATTTTACAGTAGCAAAAACTTGTTTAAATTGGTTAAACGGATAGAGGGTTTCGAGACGAAACTCCAGGCGCTTGAATCGCCTGATTCTGATAAACGAGCGAAAAGTTATACTAAAATGAAAATCGGATTAGGAATCGCGATCACAAAAAATCACGGATTTAATCCGAGAAAAAGAAAAACGACGAACATTCGCTAGAACGAACGAACGGACGAACGCTCGCTAAATAAATAAATCGGAAAAACCGATCTATTTAAAGAAACCGAAACAAAAAAAAACCGACGAAAAACCGAACGGTTTTTCGAAAAAAACGACGGCACGGATTTCAAGGCGACCTCGGGCGGCGGGTCGGCGAGGCGGCGGGCGTGCGGCAGGCGGCGGGCGGCGCGGGGTTCGAGGGGCGGTGGCGCTAGGGTTTGGCTCGGGGCTGGGCTGCCCCGGCTTTTAAAGCCTGTCGGGCCAGAGTCCCAGGCGGACACGGCCCGGTTAGGTCGGTGTGTGTTTTTTTAATAATTACGCGCGGAAGAAAAGTAAAAAGAAATACTAAACGGACTCCAAAAATCCCAAAATAAATTTTCCCGGGCTTCTAAAATCAAGCCGCACAAGATGAACATTTATTTGGGGCCTAAATGCAATTTTGAAAAAACACACATTTTTCCTAAATTCAAATAAAATAACAAAAAACTCCGAAATAAAATCTTATTTGATTTTATTATTAAATCCTCAATATTTCTTTATTTTGGGAAAGTCATTTTATTCCCTCTCTCATATTTTTGTAATAGAAATAATTGATGATAAAATAATAAAAATCAAATGACCCTATTCTCAAAATTTGAGAAAACTCAAATATGAAAATAATGAATTCCCCAACTCTCTCTCCGTGGGTCCTTGAGTTGCGTAGAAATTTCTAGGATCAAACCAAAAGCAAAATAAAATATGATATGCATTGATGATCTAATGTATAACATTCCAAATTGAAAATTTGGGATGTTACAAACCTACTCCCCTTAAGATGAATCTCGCCCTCGAGATTCGGGTTGGCTAGAAAATAGGTGAGGGTGGTCCTTGAGCAAATCTTCCTCTTGCTCCCAGGTGGCTTCGTCCTCCATGTGGTGGATCCACTGAACTTTGCAAAACTTGATAACCTTGCTGCGAGTGACTCGACTGGCATACTCTAGAATCTTAATTGGTTTCTCCTCATAGGTCAAATCGTTATCCAGCTGAATGGTTTCCAATGGCATTGTATCCCTCAACGGTATGTCAGCCATCTCTGTGTGGCACTTCTTTAACTGAGAAACGTGGAACACATCATGAACTCCTGGCAATCCTTCGGGCAATTCCAACTTGTAGGCCACTTCTCCCATACGCTCCAAAACTCGATATGGTCCTACAAATCGTGGCGCTAACTTTCCTTTAACCCCAAAACGCTTTGTTCGCCGAAGTGGGGAAACTCGAAGATAAGCTCTATCTCCAACTTCATAAACAGTCTCCTTGCGTTTAGAATCTGCATAACTCTTCTGTCTGGACTGAGCTACCTTGAGCCTATCGCGAATCAATTTCACCTTCTGTTCAGACTCTTTAACCAAATCAGGCCCAAACAACTGGCGGTCTCCAACTTCTTCCCACGACAACGGTGTCCTGCACCTCCTTCCGTATAAAGCTTCGAAAGGGGCCATCTTTAAACTGGTTTGGTAACTGTTGTTGTAAGAAAACTCTGCATATGGCAAATTGTCGTCCCAACTAGATCCGTAATCTAGCGCACAAGCTCTCAGCATATCCTCCAAAATCTGATTGACTCTCTCGGTCTGTCCATCTGTCTGTGGATGAAAAGCTGTACTGAATTCTAGCCTAGTACCCAAAGTTTCATGTTACTGCTTCCAGAACTTTGAGGTAAACTGGGTTCCTCTATCCGATACGATACTCCTCGGAACTCCATGCAAACATACGATCCTGGTCATGTATATCTTTGCCAACTTAGCACTGGTGTAAGTGGTCTTTACCGGGATGAAATGAGCTACTTTCGTCAACCGATGAACTACAACCCAGATCGAGTCATAGCCTGAGCGAGTCCTGGGTAATCCCGTGATAAAATCCATGCCTAACTTATCCCACTTCCATTCGGGTATCGACAATGGTTGTAACAATCTTGCTGGCTTCTGATGCTCTGCCTTTACTCTCTGACATACATCACAAACTGCTACATACTCCGCAATATCTTTCTTCATTCCGGTCCACCAGAAAATATCCTTCAAATCCAAATACATGTTGGTATTTCCTGGGTGAATCGAATATGGTGAATCGTGTGCCTCTTGCAGAATCAACTTCCTGATCTCCGGGTCATTGGGCACGTAAACACGGTCTTCAAACCATAGGGTATCGTGCTCATCCTCACGAAATCCTTTAGCCTTTCCTTCGCTTATTTTCTCCTTTATAGAGGCAATCTCCTTATCAGTCTTCTGAGCTTCTCTAATTCTATCCATCAAAGTTGACTGAATCTCCAATGCTGCTACATAGCCTCTCGGAACTATTTCCAAACATAGTTCACGAAGATTTTCTGCTAACTCCCTTGGTATTTCACCCGTCATTAATGTATTGACATGGCTCTTATGGCTTAATGCGTCAGCTACTACATTAGCCTTTTCGGGATGGTAATGCAATCTCATATCATAATCCTTGATGAGCTCCAACCATCTCCTTTGTCTGAGGTTTAACTCCTTCTGTGTGAAAATGTATTTCAAACTCTTATGATCCGTGTACACCTCACAATGGTTTCCAATGAGGAAATGTCTCCATGTTTTCAATGCATGCACTACGGCTGCTAATTCCAAATCATGCGTAGCATAACTCAACTCATGAGGTTTTAGTTGTCTTGAGGCATTTGAAACAACTCTCCCTTCCTGCATAAGCACTGCTCCAAGTCCTCGACGTGAAGCGTCGCAATACACCTCATAATTCTTGGTCTGGTCTGGCAAAATCAATACTGGTGAGGTAACCAAACGTTTCTTCAACTCCTAAAAACTAGCCTCACATCCCTCAGTCCATTTGAACTTGGTATCCTTCTTTAATAACTCCGTCATAGGCCTCGCAATCTTTGAGAAATTCTCAATAAATCTCCGGTAGTATCCTGCGAGTCCAAGAAAACTCCGTATCTCTCCAACCGTGGTTGGTGCTTCCCACTTGGTCATGGTATCAGCTTTAGTGGGATCAACTGCTATTCCTTCTCCGGATATAACGTGTCCAAGGAATCCTACTTCCTTCAACCAAAACTCACATTTGCCGAACTTGGCATACAACTGATGTTCTCTGAGCTTCTCAAGTACCAATCGCAAATGTTCCTTATGCTCCTCTTCATTCTTCGAGTAAACCAGGATATCATCAATGAACACCACGATGAACTTATCCAAGAACTCCATAAACACTTTGTTCATCATGTTCATAAAATATGCAGGTGCGTTAGTCATACCAAATGACATAGCGGTATACTCGTAAAGCCCATACCTGGTGGTTAAAGCTGTCTTAGGAATATCCTGTTCTCGAATCTTCAACTGGTGGTATCCTGATCGCAGATCGATCTTGGAAAATACCTTAGCTCCTTGCGATCGATCAAACAGATGATTGATCATTGGTAGTGGGACTTGTTCTTGATCGTTACTTCATTCAATCCTCGATAATCAACAACCATCCTTAACGATCCATCCTTCTTCTCCACTAGAAGTACTGGCGATCCCCAAGGCGAAGAACTTGGGCGAATATATCCCTTATCCAGTAACTCTTTAATCTGCTTCTTAATTTCCACCAAATCCTTTGCAGGCATCCTGTACGGTCTCTTTGATATTGGCCCTGTGCCTGGCAATAGCTCAATCAAAAACTCAATATCTCTATCCGATTGCATGCCTGGCAACTCCTCTGGAAATACATCAGGGAATTTCTTTACCACTGGTACTTCCTCCTGCACAACTCCTGTTAAGCTATTTACTTGAGTCCGCTTTGGCACATGTCGGGATACATACTTGATCCTTCTCCCTTCTGGGGTGGTAAGCAAAATTGACTTACTAGCACACTCAATATTCCCTTCATACTTTGATAACCAATCCATGCCTAATATCACATCCAATCCTTGTGATTCCAATACTATTAGGTCTGAGGGAAAAACATAGTTACCAATCCTTAATGGTAACTGTCGTGGTTCTAACTCTGACAGTGATGTAGGGGGGTGAATATGGAGAGGCTAGATCTTAGCTATTGGGAAGTTGTTACACGCGAGGTTTACGAGTTCAGGCCCTTCTTAGAGGAAGTAATAGACCTACGTCTCGGAGCCTGGAGGCGGTCTACTGGATTATGCGTGTATGGATACAGGGGTGCGAACCCTTCATACTGAGGAGGGGGGTGGCTTATATAGAGTTCGCCGGCCCCCTCCTGCCCTCAGTAATGCAGGGTTTAAGGTACATTTAGGGTCGGGCATTACTGGTAACGCCCCTAATAAAGTGCTATAATGACCATAAAGACTACTCAATAGCCGACCGTTTGCCTGCGGAGTGACTTCAGGTCTTCTGGCAGTCAAGTGGTTGGCTTCGTGGTCGAGTGATAGCTTCTTGGTCGAGTGTCTCAAACCCGTCGAGTGGGATACCTTCAAGTCGATTGAAAGGTGACTTCTCCTAGGGGTGTCCTAGGGTAGGACTCTTTGGTCAGGTCCGTGTCCCTACCCTAGGTACATGTCTTCATCATTAGCCCCCGAATGGATCGAGGTGAGAGTGGGGAAAGAGTTGGTGATCTTTCCGACTGGTTCTTCGGGCTATGTGAGCGCCTCGTTTTGGGTCAATCGTCACGGATGACGTTGCCAACCTTTTTCAGTCGCCTTGATCCATTCCGGGCCTTTCGTCGAGTGAATTTGTCTGTTTGTGACATACCGAGCGCCGGCGCGATCGGGGTCTTCTGTTTTGACAAGTTGTTTTATGGCCCGCGGATGTCGCGGGATTCGGATTTTGGGAAGTGCGCGGGACGGGAGCGGCCGCAGTAATCGGAAGCAATAAAGCGGAAGCTCCTCGATCCCCGCGTCGTCTTTTTCACCACGTACGGCGTGCGCGTCTGCTGCGGGATTTGACTGGATAGCCTGGGCCTACCAGTCAGCCACTCGGAAGCGGTCCCTTATAAATCGCCGGCTCGGGGTTTCCAAGCAGTGCGCTCTATTCTCCTCCTTTCTTCCGCCTCTCCCCCTTCGCAAGTCCCTCCGCCACCTCCGTTCCCACCCCAACGCAGCAGGCCCGTGCGAGACTTTGCCGGCGACGATGACAAAGAGCAAGACCTCCGCTCTGGAGCGCGCGAAGAAGGCGGCGGCGGCGGGGAAAGGGAAGAGGTCAGCTCGGGGCGGATCTTCCTCTAGGACCGCTCTGCCCAAAGGTTGGATCCAGGGCGACTGGATGCCATCAGTGCTCCGGCAAGAGGATCTTGATGATATGGTCGAGGGGGGAGTCATTCCCCACGAAGCGGCACGTCTTCCGGGGGGAGAGATCGAACCTCAACCCCGCGACGGTGAGTGCGTGCTCCTAGCCACCCACATCGACCGAGGGTTTTCTCTGCTGCCCCATCCTTTCTTCCGGAGTTTCCTGAATTTCTTCGGAGCGCAGCTCCACCACTTCACTCCCAACTCCATTGTCTACCTTGCTGCTTTCATCTCCATGTGTGAGGCTTTCTTGGGTTGTCGACCCCATTGGGGACTCTTCAAACACATCTTTACCTGCCGTTCTCAATCGGTCAAGAAGGCTAAGTCGAGTGACGAGAGGACGCAGGTGATCCAGCTGTGCGGGGGCCTGGCGATGCAGACGAGGGGGAAGAGCTGTTTTCCATCTATCACCTTCCCGGAGTCGGTCCGTGGCTGGCAGTCGACCTGGTTCTACTGCAAGGACGAGGCGACCCCAGGACAGTCGACTGGTCTTCCTCTTTTTTCCCTCGACCAAGCCGAGAAGCCTGCCTCTCTGAAAGTCGCGCCGGAGGAAAAGGCCAAGTCAAGGTGCTGGCAGGTCGAGTGGTTGAGCTTGTCCGCGAGGGTGTGACTGGTATGGACCTGCTGGAGGTCTTCCTTCAAAGGTGCATCCAACCGCTCCAGGCCCGCGACCACCCGATGTGGCTGTATTCGGGTCTTGACGACACCACTTGGGTCCACCCGGAGGAGGTTACCGACGAGATGGTGGAGGGGTGGCTGTCGAGCATCACAGGGAACAAAGACAACCCCCGAGGAGCCAGGAGGGTAACCCCTCTCGACAACTCGTATGAGGTGGACCAGGTATGTCTTTGTGCTCCCGACTGATATCTTGTCTTCTGCATTGGTCTTCTTTGAATAAGTCGATTGACCTTTGTCTTGTCTATTGTTTTCCAGGCGACCACCGAGATGTACTCGACGCCCAACAGGGCACAGGGGTCGACTGAGGAAGGGGAGGCGAGCGGAGGCGAGAGCGGGGACGACCAAGGCGAGTGGGAGTCCGACGGTGGGGGAGAGGGAGGCGACGACATCTTCTCCAGCGAAGGGGAGGAGGAGGAGGTTGAACCCCCCCGCCCGGAGGGGCGATCCAAGCTCACCCACGATCCAGCACGGGAACGTGGCAAGGCGACTGCTCCTGTTGGGCAGTCGTCGAAACGCCCTCGGACCTCTTCTCCTCCGCTGACTAGGAAGGCTCCCAAGCATCCACGAGCGACGCCATCCAAGCCACCCAAGGCTCTGCCCAAGATGAAGATAGCTGTTCCTACCATTTCCGGGTAATAATAAGACTTGCTTTCCTTTGTCGACCGTGGACAGATCCTTGGTCGATTCACTGAACCAACTGATTGACTTTCGAGACTTGCAGCGGTGCCACTTCTGAGGTCTCCGCCATGAACGACGACCAAGAGATGGAGGACGCTGTTACCTCCAACCCTGGTACGATTGCTGACATCCTGCCTTTGAGTCGACTGAACCTTTATTGCTACTCTGGTCGATTGAATGTTTTCCTTGTAGCTCCTCCTCATGTTATCGACCTCCCGGATGACGACGACGACGGTCCGTTGAGTGTGAGGAGGCACAAGAGGGCATCGGCTGACAAGACCCCCCAATCCGCTCCGGCGTCTGAGGTCGTGGCTCGGGATGGTGGTGACACCACTCGGGCTTCTGTGACCTTCGCCGTTCCTCTGGCGAGTGCGCGGCCCTCGGCGTCGACTACGGATCCACCTTCGCTTTTTGCTGCGTACCCCGTCCCTGAGGACCAAGCGGCTGCTGCAAAGGAGGCTATACGCCAGGCGGGGATCATGATGGAGCAAGTGAAGATGGCTCGGGAGGCCAGCCAAGCAGCCTATGACGCGAGTTCGGCTCTTCAGAGCAACGTCCAGGTCAGTCGACTCGACACTTGGTCTGTTATGATATGATGTTTGAAGAGTCTCTTTTCCGAAGATCTTTTGTATCTGTATCTGTACACCCACTGGGTGTGTCTGCCAATCCTTGGATGAGTGGGGGCACGCCGAGTGCACCCACTAGGTGTAGTCCCCGAGACTACGGTGGACTGCTGGCACTCGACTGTAGTATTTACATTGTGTTGATGTAGCTGTATTTCTTCACTCGGTTTGGTCAGGCCAGGTCGAGTGGAACTTTTTCTCTCTTTCTCTTTTTTTTGGTCAAACCAGTGGGGGCACGCTGAGTGCGCCCACTGGGTGTAGTCCCCGAGACTACTGTCGAATGTTTTTTGATTCGGCTGTGGTCTTAGAAACGTCATCATTGTCTCTTAGTTACTCGAAAGCAACTTATCTTGGATGTCTGTCGACTGATTTTTCTTTTTACAGAAATCTTGCGAACTTGTAGCTCGCTATACTGAGTTGGAGAATCAGCAGATCCAGCTCAACCTTAGCTTGAAGCTTGCTCAGGAGAACTTGAAGAAGGCGCAAGAAGAAGCAAAAGGTATGGCTGGTGAGGTTCTCCATCCTTAACGGGTGACTTTTCTTTCTTGTCCATTCTTGATGTTGGTTCCACTCGACGCGCCGCCGATAAACTGGAGGAAGCTCTGAAGAAGAAGGACCAAGATCTTGCAGAGGCACAGAAGGAGGCCTCGAGCAAAACGAAGCTCGCAGAAGAAAAACTGGCTTCGGTCGGAGCTCTTGAACAGGAGAACTCCAGACTGAAGACTGCTCTCGAGGCAGCTAATCGAGACGCCAGTCGACTGAAGAAAGAGAAGATGGCGCTGCACGACAAGGTGGGTGAGCTGTCGGGGAAGGTAAAAGATCTGGAGGCTTATCTCGGTGGACTCGCCAAGAAGCTGTTTGTCATGCTCGAAGGTAATTATTCCAACCCGGCTGTCTTGTAGTTGTCGAGCCTGCGTACGGCCACCGTCTTACCCTTGAATCGTGTTTGCAGAATTCTGCCAGAACTTTGAAGAGGAGACCAGTCGAGTGGAACCAGGCTTGGATCCTGTTAACTCTCTCGTGAAGGACGAGGCTGCAATGAACGTGCTCCGTCTGGAGTCTCGTACTGCCAGCGTCGTTGACTATCTGGCTCGGCTGAAAGTTGCGATGTCGCGGATCGACGCATCACTCTGGCCTGGGACGACGCTTCAAAACGACCTCGAGTCTCTGATGGCTCGACTTAACGAAGTCCCAGGTCGAGTGGCGGAATGGAAGAAATCTTCTGCTAGATGTGGTGCTGATGTCGCTCTGTCCCTGGTCCGCGTCCATTGCAAGGAGGCGTGAGAAGAAAAGCTGGCGGCCATCCAAGTTGCCAATACCAGGAAGCACAGCTTTCAAGACTTCATGGAGACCTTCATCGCCGTTGCCACCCGTATCGCCGACGGGATCGACTTGGATGAGTTCGTCGCCCCTTCCAGTCCTCCTCCCGAGGAGTGAAAAACTTTGAATTTACCTTGGGATGCTGAGTGGATTTGTAACCGTTTAAACTCCGCCGAGCCGAGGGCTCGAGTACTTTGAGGTCTGGGACCTTTTGGGCTTTTTCTGAACTTGATTTCTCGTTGGATATCTTCACGGTTTGATTCGTCGAGTGGAACTTGATCTTCACTCGGAATAATCTTGTATTTGCGACGCAGCTCCGAGGGAGAAGGTAGCGGTCGACTCGCGGATTAGGTCGAGTCTTGTACTTAGGCGAGCACTGGGCTGTAGCTAAGCCTCCGAGTGAGAGGTTTACTCTCCACTCGGTAGGATTTTTAAACACTTAGGCGAGCACCGGGCTGCAGCTAAGCCCTCGAGTGGGAGGTTTGCTCTCCACTCGGTAGGATTTTTCCAAACTTAGGCGAGTGCCGGACTGTAGCTAAGTCTCTAGGTGAGAGAACTTTGGCGAGCACTGGGCTGCAGCTAAGCCCCCGAGTGGGAGGTTCGCTCTCCACTCGGTAGGATTTAAACACTTAGGCGAGCACTGGGCTGCAGCTAAGCCGCCGAGTGGGAGGTTTGCTCTCCACTCGGTGGGATTTTTTCAAACTTAGGCGAGTGCCAGACCGCAGCTAAGTCTCTAAGTGAGAGAACTTAGGCGAGT
>NC_041384.1:671294058-671339896 GCF_002162155.2 Triticum dicoccoides
CTCCACTCGGTGGGATTTTTTCAAACTTAGGCGAGTGCCGGACCGCAGCTAAGTCTCTAAGTGAGAGAACTTAGGCGAGTGCTGGACTGCAGCTAAGCCCCCGAGTGGGAGGATCGCTCTCCACTCGGTAGGATTTTTTTTAAAACTTAGGCGAGTGCCGGACTGCAGCTAAGTCTCTAGGTGAGAGAACTTAGGCGAGTGCTGGACTGCAGCTAAGCCCCCGAGTGGGAGGATCGCTCTCCACTCGGTAGGAGTTTTTCAAACTTAGGCGAAACGGATTCGCAGCTAAGTCACCCACTGGGGGATTCCGTATGTAAACAAAAGTGACAACAATTGATGGAACACTCTTGCCTTTGATAAAAACGAACTGCAGGAATTTTTCTTATTACATCTCGTCCAAGGGAGAGCTCAAGTGTAAAAGGGGCGGAGTAGTTCCGCATTCCAAGCTCAAGGCTCGTCGATCTGGCGATCAACATTGTAGAGGTGATACACTCCATTGTGGAGGACTCTGGTGATGATGAAGGGGCCTTCCCAAGTAGGAGCAAGCTTGTGTGATTTCTGTTGATCCACTCGGAGGACCAAATCTCCTTCTTGGAAGGCTCGACTCTTCACATTCTGGGCGTGGAATCGACGCAAGTCTTGCTGATAAATGGTCGATCTGATCATGGCCATCTCCCTCTCTTCTTCTAGGAGGTCGACTGCTTCTTGCCGGGCCTGTTCTGCTTCATCTTCGGTGTAAAGCTCGACTCGGGGCGCGTTGTGAAGAAGATCACTTGGCAGAACCGCTTTGGCTCCATAAACCAGAAAGAACGGAGTTCTTCCAGTCGACCGGTTAGGGGTGGTCCTCAATCCCCACAGAACTGACGGAAGCTCGTCGACCCAAGCACCTGCCGCGTGCTTGAGATCACGCATCAGCCGAGGCTTCAGTCCTTTGAGAATCAAACCATTTGCTCTTTCAGCTTGTCCATTCGACTGAGGATGCGCGACCGATGCGTAGTCGACTCGTGTGCCTTGAGAGGCGCAAAAAGCTCTGAACTGGTCCAAATCGAAGTTTGACCCATTGTCAGTGATGATAGTATGAGGGACTCCATATCTGAATGTTAGTCCTCTAACGAAACTAATAGCAGTGCTAGCATCGAGGTTCTTGATAGGCTTGGCTTCGATCCATTTGGTGAACTTGTCGACTGCCACAAGCACATGCGTGAATCCGCTCCTGCCTGTTCTTAGTGGACCAACCATGTCCAGTCCCCAGACAGCAAAGGGCCAGACGACTAGAATGGTCTTCAGGGCTGATGCAGGCTTGTGTGACATGTTGGAGTAGAACTGGCAGCCTCCACATTTGTCGACTATCTCTTTTTCCATCTCATTTGCTCTAGGCCAGTAAAATCCCGCTCGGTATGCTTTAGCCATAATGGTCCGAGAGGACGCATGGTGGCCACAGGTCCCTGAGTGGATATTATCGAGGATTATCCGACCTTCTTCTGGTGTTATGCACTTCTGACCGATTCCAGTCGCGCTTTCTCTATACAACTGCCCCTTTATGACTGTGAAGGCCTTGGATCGGCGGACGATCTGTCGAGCCTCTTCCTCGTCTTCTGGGAGCTCTTTCCTTAGGATATACGCGATGTACGGTATCGTCCAGTCGGGAGTGATTGCCAAGACTTCCATGATTAGGTCGACCACAGCAGGAACTTCGACTTCAGTTGGATCTGTGGCACTTTTCGGTTGTGGGGCTTCTTCTGTGAAAGGATCCTCCTGGACTGACGGCGAGCGGATGTGCTCCAGAAACACACTGCTGGGAATGGCTTCTCTCTTGGAGCCTATTTTTTCCAGATCATCAGCTGCTTGATTTTTCAGTCGGGGGATGTGATGAAGCTCTAACCCCTCGAATTTCTTTTCTAGATTTCTCACTGCATTGCAATAACCAGTCATAGCTGGACTTCTGACGTCCCACTCCTTCATCACCTGATTAACCACCAGATCTGAGTCGCCGTAGACCATGAGGCGACGGACGCCGAGTGAAATGGCCATGCGCAACCCGTATAAAAGTGCTTCATACTCTGCTTCATTGTTGGAGGAATCGAAGTGAATCTGGAGAACATATCTGAGCTTATCTCCTCGGGGGGAGACTAGAACTACCCCAGCACCGGAACCATTCAGCATCTTAGATCCATCGAAGAACATGGTCCAGTGCTCCGAGTGAACTTGAGTCGGAAGTTGCTGTTCAATCCACTCGGTGATGAAATCTGCGATTGCTTGGGACTTGATAGCCTTCTTTGCTTCAAACTTGATATCTAAGGGAAGGAGTTCAATCGCCCACTTGGCCACTCGACCAGTTGCATCTCTGTTATGCAGAATCTCTGACAGTGGGGCGTCGCTGACGACTGTAATGGAGTGGTCAGAGAAATAATGTGCAACCTTCTTGGTGGTCATATAAATCCCATATACAAGCTTCTGGTAGTGAGGGTATCTTTGTTTTGAAGGTGTCAAAACTTCAGACACATAATAGACTGGGCGCTGAACTCTGAAGGCCTTTCCTTCTTCTTCCCGCTCGACCGTAAGTACTGTGCTGACAACTTGCCCTGTGGTTGCAATGTAAAGCAGCAGAGGCTCTTTGCTGATTGGGGTAGCAAGCACCGGCTGGGTGGAGAGCAGAGCTTTGAGCTCTACAAATGCTGCATCAGCTTCTGGAGTCCACTCGAACTTGTCAGACTTCTTCATCAGTCGGTAAAGGAGCAACGCCTTTTCACCGAGGCGAGAAATGAATCGACTTAGGGCGGCCAAGCAGCCTGTAAGCTTTTGGACGTCGTGCACGCGAACGGGACGCTTCATCCGGAGTATGGTGCCAACTTTTTCAGGATTGGCGTGGATCCCCCGTTCAGAAACGAGAAAACCGAGTAACTTTCCACCTGGAACTCCGAATGTGCACTTTGATGGATTGAGCTTGATATCATACCTCCTAAGGTTGGCAAAGGTTTCGGCAAGGTCAGCTCGCAGGTCGGAACCTTTGCGTGACTTGACCACAATATCATCCATGTATGCCTCCACATTCCGACTGATTTGAGTGAGTAAACACTTCTGAATCATTCTCATGAACGTGGCTCCGGCGTTCTTGAGGCCGAACGGCATGGTGACATAACAGAAGCATCCGAATGGGGTGATGAAAGCTGTTTTGATTTCGTTGGGTCCATACAGACGGATCTGATAATACCCAGAATAAGCATCTAGAAAAGACAATCTCTCGCACCCCAAAGTCGAGTCGACTATTTGGTCGATGCGAGGAGGAAAATAATCTTTCGGGCAGGCCCGATTGATATGTTTGAAATCAATGCACATGCGAAGTGACTTGTCCTTCTTGGGGACCATGACGACATTGGCGAGCCACTCAGAGTGGTAAATCTCTCGGATGAACTCCACTTCTAAGAGCCGAGCCACCTCCTCGCCAATGGCTTTCCTCTTCTGGACGGCGAACCATCGAAGATGTTCTTTCACAGGCTTGAACTTCGGGTCGACTCGTAGACGGTGCTCAGCCAGCCCTCTGGGAACTCCAGGCATGTCAGAGGGTTTCCATGCGAAGATGTCCCAGTTCTCACGGAGGAGCTGGATGAGCGCTTCTTCCTATTTGGAGTCAAGCGTCGTTGAGATGTGAGTCGGGGCAGCATCGGGGTCGGTCGGGTGAATGTGGACTGGCTTTGTTTCACCGGACGACTGAAAAGCTGATTCTGAAGCAGGCTTCTTGGCTCGTAGCAATTCACTCGGATCGGCAGTCTTTTGGTACTCTTGCAGCTCGACTACTGCCATCTGAGCATCAGCGATCTTTGAGCCTTTCTGAAAACACTCTTCTGCTTTCTTTCGGTTGCCTGTAACAGTGATCACACCTTTGGGGCCAGGCATCTTCAGTTTGAGATAGACGTAACATGGCCGGGCCATGAAGCGTGCGTAAGCTGGCCTGCCCAAAATGGTGTGATAAGCACTTTGGAAGTCCACAACCTCGAATGTCAACTTTTCCTTGCGGTAATTCTTTGAATCACCGAAAACCACATCAAGAGCGATCTGGCCGAGTGATTGGGCTTTCTTCCCAGGAATGACTCCGTGGAAACTCATGTTACTGGTGCTGAGCCTGGACATCGGAATGCCCATTCCTTTCAATGTTTTAGCATACAGTATGTTCAGGCCACTGCCACCATCCATCAGGACTTTAGTCAGTCGAGAGCCTTCAACAATTGGGTCGACCACCAAAGCTTGCCTCCCAGGGGTGGCAATGTGCGTCGGGTGATCAGACTGGTCGAATGTGATGGCAGTCTGAGACCACTTCAGGTAACTGGGTGTTGCCGGGGCAACCATGTTCACCTCTCGGTTAATGACTTTCAGTCGACTTTTGCTTTCGACATCGGCAGAAATCATCAGGGTGGAATTGACTTGGGGGTATCCATCGTCACTGTCTTCCTTGTCCTCGACTCTGTCCGACTCTTTTTCCTTATCCTTGGACTGCTTTCCTTGGAACTGCTGGATCAGGAGCCGGCACTGTCGAGTGGTATGCTTTGGGTAAATAAAATTACCCTCTTCATCCTTCTTGGTGTGGATGTGACATGGCAGATCCAAAACATCATTTCCGTCTTGATCCTTGACTTTCTTGGGCTTCCAGGGGCCTTTGGGTTTTCCCTTGAAATTTTCCTGGGTTGCGGCCAGGGCCTCCCCAGGGTCGGCTGGCTCGGCCTTCCGCTTCTGCTTCCGACTGGAATTGCCTCCGGTTTCCTGGGCGACTGCTTTCTGCTTGCCACTCCGGAGTCGATCTTCATCTTCTCCGTTAGCGTACTTGGTGGCAATCTCCATCATCCGATTTAGAGACATCTCTCCAGTTCGACCGAACTTCAGATTCAACTCTCTGTATTTGACACCTTCCTTGAAGGCACAAACCGCTTGATGGTCTGGCACATTCTCAACCGAGTGATGCAGCATGATCCACCTCTGGATGTATTCCCTCAGAGTTTCATTTGGCTTCTGCACGCAAGAACGCAACTCTGTAAGGCCTATAGGTCGCTTGCATGTTCCTTCAAAGGTCGTGATAAACACTCGGGAGAGGTCCTCCCAAGTGTAAATGCTGCTGGGTGCAAACTGATTTAGCCACGCTCTGGCCGAGCCCTCTAACATGAGAGGCAAATGCTTCATGGCCACCTCATCATTGCCACCACCAATCTGTACAGCCACTCGGTAATCTTCGAGCCAGGTGTCAGGCTTAGATTCACCGGTGAACTTGCTGATTCCAGTCACCAGCCTGAAATTGGGAGGAATCATTGCAGCTCTGATGGCTCGACTGAAACACTCTAGCCCTAAAGCACGTACTCCACTGCTGGCAGGCGCATCTCTGTTGTGGTCTCCTCGATGAGCTCTGTTCCTGTCAACCAAACCTTGAACGAGGATGGATCTCGCATCAAAGCCTGGGTCTCTGGGGTCGACTGGAATCCTCTGCCCAACACTATGAGGGCGTCTGTCATCTTGCCGTCGAGGCAAATATGACCCACTCCTCGGGGGAGGGGTTGGCACTCGACGTCAATCATCACGGTCGAATCGGTGATCATACTGCTCATTCCTCCTGTACTGGTCACGCCGGTCACCACGTCCCTCACGCCTCGGGGGCGATCTCGGGCTATGAGCTGACTCGACTGTATCTATTGCGACAGATCGACTGTGGATCCTATTCCGCGACTGAGAGACAGCGGAATTCTGGTTTCCCGCCGCCCGGAGCAATGCTCTGATCTGTAACAAGCCCCTGCCAGCCTCCGACTGGGAGGGCTGAATCGATTCTGCTATACAGGCCGCGGCGGCCAAATTCTGAACTGGGGTTCGATATACCTGCGTCGGCGGGAAGAGCTGGCGTCGACTAGACTCGGGAGCCTGCTGACGCGCTTGCTCGTCGAGTGCTCGCTGGAGATTCTCCAGTCGAGTGCGCTCGGCCAAGTTGGCCAAACGCGCGTCCTCCAAGGCCCGGGCCTCGGGGGTGTCTCCAACGATAGGAGTGCGGAGCGCGTCCATGTTCCGGCGGTGAAGCTCCTCTCGCTGTAATGACGTGAGAGGTTTGGGGAGATACTCATCGTGGGGATGCGACGGATCGCCCCCACCCGCGCCTCCATCAGCGCGAGGGAAACCGGGAGGACTGTGCGTTCCGTCGACCGCCAGAATCTCAGCCGCTGGGTCGCTGCTGTCGCACTCGGATGCAGTCTCCGCGGAGCCAGTCGACAGGTCAAATAGGCCGCATAGGGATTCATCGGGCTCGATTGCCGCGACTTGTGGGGCTGCCGACTGGCGGGCCATGACATGCCTCACCCACCGCTGGAGTCTTGACCGACCGGAGCACTTGCGCTGGCGGGAGACAGGGCGGGGAGACGACGCAGGGACCGACCGATACTGAGTCGATGGCTGCCATAGGAGGATGCCACGAATGCATGCGTGGAAGTGCGTCGCACCGCGTACGGGGAGCGCGTCGATGTCGAGTGGTGCCTCCTGAAGCCAGGCGGAGTCATCGACGATGAAGGTGAGCGCGCCGAGACGGATCTCGCGGTCCTCCACCAAAACTCCGCAAGAAAACATGATCAAAGGGATCGGAAAAGATCGCAACTTCTCCAACTAAGCGCTAAGATTCCTGCCCCACGGTGGGCGCCAACTGTCGTGGTTCTAACTCTGACAGTGATGTAGGGGGGTGAATATGGAGAGGCTAGATCTTAGCTATTGGGAAGTTGTTACACGCGAGGTTTATGAGTTCAGGCCCTTCTTAGAGGAAGTAATAGCCCTATGTCTCGGAGCCCGGAGGCGGTCGACTGGATTATGCGTGTATGGATACAGGGGTGCGAACCCTTCATACTGAGGAGGGGGTGGCTTATATAGAGTTTGCCGGCCCCCTCCTGCCCTCAGTAATGCAGGGTTTAAGGTACATTTAGGGTCGGGCGTTACTGGTAACGCCCCTAATAAAGTGCTATAATGACCATAAAGACTACTCAATAGCCGACCGTTTGCCTGCGGAGTGACTTCAGGTCTTCTGGCAGTCGAGTGGTTGGCTTCGTGGTCGAGTGATAGCTTCTTGGTCGAGTGTCTCGAACCCGTCGAGTGGGATACCTTCAAGTCGATTGAAAGGTGACTTCTCCTAGGGGTGTCCTAGGGTAGGACTCTTTGGTCAGGTCCGTGTCCCTACCCTAGGTACATGTCTTAATCAGTAACCGATCACACCATCGACTAGCCATATATTCTGCTCCAGGCGAGGTTACTAACATGGGTGACCTAAGGGCTTGGGTTGACAGGTTATACTTATCCACAAATCCCCTTGAGATGTATGAATGCGATGCACTAGTATCAAAAAGAACGAGTGCAGTAAATGACTTAACCAAAAACTTACCAATTACTGCATTAGGCTGAGCTTCAATCTCCTCCATGCTAACGTGGTTCACTTGTCCCCTGTTGAAAGGGTTCGGCTTCTTCCTAGAGATTCCATTGCTATTTCCATTTTGTAATTCAGGACATTCATTGGCATAATGTCCGGTCTTCGAACACTTAAAGCAAGTGACTTGGCTCAGGTCTTTCTTGGCTGGGGTTGATGGGTTGGTGCGATTCTGGCCGTTGCTTCCTCTGTTCCCATTACCATTCTTGGTGCCATTGTGATTGTGCGAGCTACCTCTGAAAGTGCGTTATATCGACTAGAGGGGGGGGGTGAATAGACGATTTTTATGAAAGTCTTCAATACGTGGAAGTTACGAAGACAAACGATAGAAATAAATCTATTACCCTGCAGCGGAAGGTAGACTACACTAAGCAAGCCATAGTCAAGTATTCAATAGAGTGAAAGCACAATGACTTAATAGCAGCAATGTAGTAAGGATCAGGTAGGAAGATATTATGAAGCCAGACAGAACACGCAGTCACTCAGTGAAGACAAAAGATAGTGCAAACATACAATGACTTCACAAGGAGTAACAGTAAGTAAAGGGAAGGGAAGATGAAACCAGTGACTCATTAAAGACAATGATTTGTTGGACCAGTTCCAGTTGCTATGACAACTGTACGTCTGGTGACACCCAGTCCTGAACACGCAGCTCAGGACACCCAGTCCTCACCATATTCCCCTTGAGCTAAGGTCACACAGACCTCGCCCAATCACTCTGGTAAGTCTTCAAGGCAGACTCCCAAACCTTCACAGACTTCGTTCACCGGCAATCCACAATGTCTCTTGGATGCTCAGAACGCGACGCCTAACCGGCTGGAGGATGCACAGTCCTCAAGTGTAATAAGTCTTCATATCACACAGACAAGAAGACTTAAGTGATGCCTAATTCTCTTTGGCTTTGGGTGGTTAGGGCTTTATCCTCGCAAGGAGTTCTCTCTCAAAGGCTTCGAGGTGGGTTGCTCTCAAACGACAAAAGCCGTACTCTTACTCTGAGCAGCCAACCATTTATGGTTGTAGGGGGTGGGCTATTTATAGCCACTTGGCAACCCGACCTGATTTGTCCGAAATGACCCTGGGTCACTAAGGAACTGACACGTGTTCCAACGGTCAGATTTCAAACTCACACGGCAACTTTGCTTGGGCTGCAAGCAAAGCTGACTTGTCCGACTCTGGACAAGATTCGCTCTCATAGTCTTCACTCAAAGACATAGGTTTTGGTTAGGCATCACTTCAGTCATTCTGACTGGTTCTCTTGGATCCCACTTAATAGTACGGTGGTTTCTATGACTCAACACAAAAGAAAAAGAACTACGAAAGATCTAAGTCTTCGAGCTCCATAGGCTTCATGTGGTGTCTTCTCTTGTCATAGTCTTCAATGTGAATATCTTCATATACCACCTTTGACTTCAATGTCTTCATACATTTTTAGGGATCATCTCTGGTAGGAAAACCGAATCAATGAGAGACTTCTACCTGTGTTATCCTGCAATTCTCACAAACACATTAGTCCCTCAACTAGGTTTGTCGTCAATACTCCAAAACCAACTAGGGGTGGCACTAGATGCACTTACAATCTCCCCCTTTTTGGTGATTGATGACAAACTAGTTGAAGTTTTCAACGGGGAATATAATCTGTGAAATTGTAACGGATAAGGAATTGTCTTCATAAGTTGCAAGGGCTCCCCCTGAAGATGTGCATATAAGTAATTTGCTTTTGGAATGCAAATGCACATGGCAGGATGTACTTATGGAGATCCACTTCAACTTATGATGACAATCCACTATGCATGTGAAAGTATATGAAGATAATGACATGCATAATGGAAAATGGACATCTGCAGAATGATCTAAGTGCGGAATTTATCGTCGCACATGCGGAATTTATCATCGCAAAACAAGGTGGCAGATAAGTAGCAGACGACCATCGAGTTTAAGTGTTACAACTCAAAGAACCAAATGTAGCAAAACGAGAGTTGTAAGCACGAAGCAAAATATAAAGCACCCGCCCATATGAACCCGCTTGAAGACTATCAACCTCATATGCTTCTCCCCCTTTTGTCAGCAAGGACCAAAAAGGTTTGAAGACATAGAGCATCTACTCGTTCCCATGAGGAGTAGGTGAAGTAGCAGGGTCGTTGGTGGTGTTTGGCGGTGCTGAAGAGCTTAGAGCAGAGTCGAAGCGTGCTGAAGGAGGTGGCGGTGAAGTAGCATTGTCTTCATCCTCGATAACTCTGGCAGTCACAGTTGCAGCAGAGGAAGAGAACTCAGAGTCTTCAAGGGATGGAGTTCGTAGCAGCACAGCCCTTCGAGGAGGTGTGGAGTCAAACTTGAATCGCTTAGTGAAGCCATCCTCTTGAAGATCATCTTCAGAACACATCATCGTTAGCCCTTTCCTTGTGCGGCGACAGGTTTCATGGGCAACGAAAGCATTCTTGGTGGCAAGATTGCGAATGCGATTAACATCCACCAAGAGGCTTTACATCTGACGTTTCAGCCAGTCATGATGCCTATCCTATTTCTGATGAAGAGCCACAAGAAGCTCTCGGTCATTGAGAACACGAGTGCGCTTCTTGGGTCGTGGAGCAGTTGTACTATCAGTGGCTTCAGTGGAAGCAGGGTGTGGTGCACGTGTAGTGCCAGCGAAAGGATACACACGAGTGACTGCTTCAACTCCTTCAATGTTCTGAGAGAAACTCTGATGCTCTGCATTCTGAAGACTTAGTGGTTCCTTGGTAGGCTCAGGATAGATGGCTTCAATAGAGATATCCTCATCAGGCAGAAAAATCAGATGATTGTGAGCAGATGGCTGATATGAGATAGCGGAGTGAAGTTTGATTAGCCGCATTACCCATGGGGCATAGAACTTCAAGCCAAACAGACCAGAGCCTGATGCAGCAAGTTGGCGAATGAAGAAGTCCTGTGCATTGAAGCATTTTCCATGAAGAATATAGAAGACCAAAGTCTTCATTGCACCCTCAAGCTTGGCATGTGGAGAGTGCCCTTTGATGGGCCAGAGAGTTCGCCTGATGATGTGATAAATAGTTCTTGGCAGATACTCAAGGTCTTCAATGAAGAACTCCGTGGGATAAGCAGCATCTTGGGGCAATGGCTTCATCATGCTGAGCATCTGACTCATATTAGGTTCAGGCTTCTGAAAGATGCTCTCAATAGCTTCACTGTGCAGCTGACAGCCATGCTCGTAGAGATCGCCAGGAGTGGGCAAACCAGTGAGCTCAATGATGTCAAAGGCTTTGGCTTCGTGATGAACGTTTCCAGTCATCCACTCCAGGACCCAAGTATTCGGATCTCTGCTATACCCGCGGATGTGAAGTGTGGCATAGAATTGGAGCAGCAACTCTTCATTCCAATGCTCTTGGTCAGTAACGAACGGCAGCAGTCCAACTTCCTTGAAGCAATCCAAAGCTTCTTCCAGACAGGGCAGACCAGCTATAGCTTCAATGTCAAGGCGCTTGTGTGGGAAGATGCGACCTTGGTTGTAAAGAATGCATGAGTAATAGCTTCGCTGTGGATAGCTCCAGAACCGATCAGATGATATCATTTCCCTTGAGTAGGGGTTCCTGGAGCTATCGAAGAATGTGTTGTCTGCTCTGAAGCCATTGATATTGAAGGAGCCAGGTGCTGATGCAGGACCTGGGAACCTTGTCAATCTTGGGATTGGCTTCTGTATCTAAGGTCTGTGCTCAACATGATAGTCGAACTGGGGACCGCAACAGACTCAGGAACAGAAGTGACGGGATCAGTGGCTTCGCTGTCTTCTTCTTCCGTTGGGGAGGGCTCCACATTACCAGTGGCTTCATTGGTGGTGGTGGTGGCAGCTTCAAGATTTTCATCCTCCACTTGACGAGCTGGAGGGTCGGTCACAAGCATGTTCTCCTTGAGAACTGCTTCTTGGTGGGACAGGGGAGTGGGAACTTGTGGGACTTCTTCTTCCACGGCTGATGCAGCCGGATTGTCTTCAGCAGAGACTTGAGGCCTTGGACCTTTGCGAAGCCTGCGCAACGCAGGCGACGCCTATGTAGTTGGAGTTGGCTGGGCCTCAAAGTCTTCTTCCTCTTGTGGGCGATCCGCCCATGAAGCATTCTATGCAATTGGCGTCAGTGGACGACCAATGCTGATGAGTTCGCTGTTCTCGAGCTGAGGAAGGACTGCACCATCTTCTACATGGTCATGTTGACCAATGTCTTCAGCAGCGATGGGATCAGCTGCTGGAAAGTCTTCAGCTTCATGAGCCTCTGTGGAAGCAGGCTCATGGATTATCAGTTGGCGTTCAGCGTTAGGATAAACCATAGAAATGGGTTCAACTATCAAAGGCTCTGTGGGAGCAGCCCGATCTTTCTTGGTCTTCCTCTTCTTCTTGGAGGGGGCAGTAGGAGAGGCTTCAGGATGTTTCCTCTTCCTGGCTTCAGCCTCAGCAGTCCTCGTCTTCTTGAGCTCTGAAGCGGTTGACCGGCTTTTTGGCTTCGAGCCAGTCATTCTAGTTGGGAAGACAATCGGAACTGCTTCCTGCCTTGGTGCGTCGGGTTCAGCCGTAGCAGGCTTCTTCTTCTTCTTTGCGGCCATCCTGGGGTCGATGCCAGGACGCCCAAGGGCCTTGCGCTTCTCAGCCTCATTGTAGGCTTGCACACATCGGTCAGCCAGAACCTTCATGCGCTCACGCGAACCCTGAGCTTCTGCACGTTTCTTCAGAAAGGCTTCCTTTAGCTCGTGCATCATAATCTTGAAGTTCTTCACTTCTTGCACGCTGAGCTTGGATATATGCTTCTTTAACTGAGCCTTTTCATAGTCAATCTTTTGCTTCAGTTCAACAATGCGCTGGGCGATAGCTAGCTCTGAAGCAATGGCGCCTTGGAAGGCGACACTGAGGCCAATGGGTAGCTGCAGATCTTCGAAGCTGATGTTTGGCGTGTCAAACCACTCATCAATGAAGTTGTGGATGATTGTCACATCAAAGAGAGGCAGATCATTGAAGATTTCTGCTTCTTCTTTGCTCTTGATGAGTTGCTCAAGAGCGTCATCTGCAAGATCTTCATCACTTGACAGATCAATGGCATCATTGCGCAGAATGGCAGCAGCTGTTAGCTCTTGGCCGGTGTGTGGCAGAGGCATCTTGGCCTTCTGGGGCTTGGACATGCGTGATAAATCTTCGGACTACACACTGTCTTCAGGAGGTGCAGTTGCCAGTGGCTTCGCCCGTGAGATTTTTGGTGAAGGGGCAGGTTTTGAAGCTTTAGGCTTCTTCAACTGCTTTGGCTTCGGCACTGCAGGCGCTTCATCTGATTCAGCGTCAGCTGCAGGCTCATTCACTGCGGTCCCTTGAACCAAGATGTGGGTGATGAGGCCTTCAAGGTTGTAGAAAGGACCAATGACATTGGGTTCTGCATCTCGTGTGCCATCAGCCCTTGGAGCTGAGGGATCAGGGTTGAAGTCTAGTCCCAATGTCTTCTTGTTTTGCTTCGCTGAGTTCTGGGAAAATTGGAAGTTGCGCTTGAACAGATTGTCGTCACGACGCCATAGTAGTGACGATGGGTGTGCATCAGCAGGCTGTGGCCCACGGACCATGCAGGGATAGAAGCCCTGTTCAATGGCTTCATCTCTGGACCTGGGTAGAAGATTCTTGTATAGGATGTCTCCCCATGGTCTCTTGATGGCGTTTTTCTCAGCATATTCCTGGGTTACAAATCGGTATTTGAACCATTATTCTGCCCAATATCTTCGAATCCATTGGATTCGGGTCTTGCGCTGATTGTAATCCTCTTCAGGATCTGTCTTGTACAGTTCTGAGAGTTCATCTGGCAGATCTCTGGATGTTTCTCCACGACGCTTTCTGCCACCCTTCCTTGCTGATTTCTCTGAAGCCATAAACTTTAAACTAAAAGGCTTCAACACGTTCAAAGGCTTCAAAGGTTTTCGCTTGCTGGACAGACATGAACTGGCTTCGGGAGAATTTATGTGATGCTGTAAGAATTCTGCAAATGAATGCAGACTATGAGAACCAAAGGATTCTCCCACAGACATGTACCTGTGACAGCATTAAGGTGCGAGGGAAGGGGAAGATGTCATATGCATTCTCAGAAGATTTTGAAGATAAATCAGTTTAGAAGATATTGACCTCATCGTGCGAAGACATTCACTCATAGATAAGGAGTTGGTTCCAGATTTGTATGAATCCACAGATCAGTACAAGTGAGGAATCTAACTACTTTGTGAAGCATAAGTGAATATACTAGGCATGTTATGAGATGCAGTATGAGAGAGATATAACTTGAGTGAATAGAAACTGCTTGTGGTAGAAAGTGACAAAGCCATAGGATCAACGGTGCTGTAAAAAGGAAGTTTTATTTACCACACTAAGAACTGCTAGACGGAGTGGAAGATGAGGCCGAGCAGTTCGATCTTCCGTGCCCTAACTTGGCGACGGAGGACACCTACGGCGACGGCGGAGAGGACGATGTTCGCGGTCGGCGTGAAGACAGCGTCAGAGAGGTTGCGGTAGCGAAGCGCTTCCTCGCCGGTGTCGTCGAGGGCTAGCGGTGGCGCTAGGGTTCGTGCGGGAGTGGGAGAAGAGATAATGACCGCTGTGAAGTGTGTATTTATAGGTACAGGGGCGGCACTGCATTATTACACAGGTGCCCCTGGCGATTCGCATCTGAGGAACACGTGGCCATTATGCGGAATTTTGGGGTTTGTTCCACGTCCCACGCACGCCTGGATTGTCGGGTGGTCGTTCCTACTTCTCCGGGTTTCATGTGGAGGAATGAGCATTGAAAACGGACTTAATGGTTGTCTCTGTATCTTCTGCTGACAAGGATGCAGAGAAGACATTCGACAGTTTCAATAGAATGCATATGATTTGGAGAGATAGAATTTGAGATAGAAAGCATAGAGAGGTTAGGGTCCGATCACATTCACTTAGTTCAAAAGATTCAACAAGAAGACATAGCTATAAGTGAATGCTGTAGAGGACAGAACACTAGTATATATATATATATATATCTATATAATCAACATAGTGAAGATAATCATGAAGATATGTTGCGATTGAAGCCAAACCAAATGTGAAGACATAGCAATTGTAATGCCATGAGTGAAACACTTCAAACAGAACATTTGGTGGTGGCGTTACCCACCGTATAGGAAGTATTAGACCCAGACACGGCGCACAATTATCATGGCGCTCCGAAGCCAAATTCCACATTAATGTATTCACACTTAGAATGTATGTCTTCATTGATTGAAGATATACTTTACTTCGTGTGTTGCACATCTAAGTCATCAATATGCATAAGGGTTAGGATGTGTGCCTGATCACAGGACATTTGAGGATTCCAGGATATTTAGCTCACACCGTAACTTGCAAAATCTCTTCTCATCCAAGGGCTTGGTGAAGATATCTGCCAATTGCTCTTCAGTGTTGACGTGTATGATATCAATATCTTCCTTCACAACATGATCTCTGAGAAAGTGATGACGAATTTCAATGTGCTTTGTCTTCGAGTGCTGAACTGGGTTGTTGGCAATCTTGATGGCGCTTTCGTTGTCGCAATAAAGTGGCACTTGCTTCAGATGAATGCCATAGTCCTTGAGTGTTTGCTTCATCCACAGAAGCTGAGCACAGCAAGATCCAGCAGCAATGTATTCAGATTCAGCAGTGGAGAGAGATACACAATTCTGCTTCTTTGAAGACCAACATACAAGTGATCGTCCCAGAAAGTGACATGTGCCTGATGTAGACTTGCGATCAACTTTGTCACCAGCATAATCAGCATCCGAGAATCCAACCAGATCAAACTCTGAGCCCTTTGGATACCATAATCCTAGAGTTGGGGTGTGAGCCAAATATCGAAGAATTCGCTTCACAGCTAAGTGATGCGACTCCTTTGGTGCTGCTTGAAATCGAGCACACATGCAAACACTAAGCATAATATCTGGCATAGATGCACATAGATAAAGTAAAGAACCAATCATGGAGCGGTATACCTTTTGATCGAACTCTTTACCATTGTCGTCGGGACCCAGATGATGTTTGGCTGGCATTGGTGTCGTGAAGCCTTTGCAGTCTTGCATACCAAACTTCTTCAGGCAATCTTTGAGATACTTCTCTTGAGATATGAAGATGCCGTTGTGTTGTTGTCGTATTTGAAGACCGAGGAAGAACTTAAGCTCTCCCATCATGGACATCTGATATTGCTCTTGCATCATATATCCAAACTCTTCACTGTACTTCTGATTGGTGCAACCGAAGATAATGTCATCCACATATATTTGGCACACAAATAGTTCACCATCATATGTCTTCGTGAAGAGAGTGGGGTCTAGGGAACCAGGTATGAAGCCTTTGCTCTTCAGGAAGTATTTGAGTGTGTCATACCAGGCCCGAGGGGCTTGTTTGAGGCCATACAGTGCCTTGTTGAGCTTGTATACCATGTCAGGATGTTTTGGATCTTCAAAGCCAGGCGGTTGTGCAACATACACTTCTTCTTCAATCTTGCCATTGAGAAAAGCACTCTTCACATCCATTTGATATAGAAGTATGTTATGATGATTTGCATAGGCCAGCAGTATGCGTATGACTTCAAGTCTAGCCACAGGAGCAAATGTTTCGTCGAAGTCAATGCCTTCCACTTGAGTATATCCTTGAGCAACGAGACGAGCTTTGTTTTTGAAAACTTGACCATGCTCATCTTGCTTGTTGCGGTATATCCATTTGGTGCCTATTATATTGTGCTTCCGTGGATCAGGACGCTTAACTAGTTCCCATACATTATTCAGCTCAAACTATTGAAGCTCTTCTTGCATAGCTTGAATCCATTCAGGTTCCATGAAGGCTTCTTCAACTTTCTTGGGTTCTGTTATTGAGACGAATGCGAAGTGCCCACAGAAATTTGCTAGCTGAGTTTCCCTTGAACGAGTGAGTGGACCGGGTGCATTGATGCTATCAATTATTCTTTCAATCTGCACTTCATTGGCAACGCGAGGATGTACAGGGCAAAGATTTTGCTCTTGCTGATCATTGTCGTTGTTAGAAGGAATGTCTTCAGGCTGAGCATTGTCTTCATGTTAATCAGGTGCTGAGATGATAAGTTCTTCTTCAGGATGAGCTTCAGAAGGTATAATATCTCCAGTTCCCATTAGCTTGATTGGCGAAGCGTCTGAAGACATCCTACACTTCAGTCTTGTAAAGGATTATGTGCACCCAAGTATATCTAGAATAATCATCAACAATGACAAAGCCATAGAGACAAGCAGTAGTAGTAAGAGTTGAGTAATGAGTGGGACCGAAAAGATCCATGTGAAGCAGTTCAAAGGGTCGAGTAGTGGTCATGATTGTCTTCGAGGGATGTTTGGCCCTCGTCATCTTTCCTGCCTCACAGGCACCACATAAGTGATCTTTCTTGAACTTGATGCCCTCGATGCCTATGACATGCTTCTTCTTTGCCAGGGTGTGGAGGTTCCTCATGCCAGCATGCCCAAGCCTCCGATGCCAGAGCTAGCACTCTGAAGCTTTTGCTAGAAGACATACGGCAAGCTGTGGTCCTGCTGAGAAATCTACCACGTACAAATCATCTTTTCGATACCCTTCAAATACTAGAGACTTGTCAGATTCCACTAGTACAAGGCAACGATATTTTCCAAATATTACAATCATGTTCAAATCGCAAAGCATTGAGACAGACATTAAGTTGAAGCCAAGGGATTCAACAAGCATGACTTTATCCATGTGTTGATCCCTTGAGATTGCAACTCTACCTAGACCCAATACCTTACTTTTACCAGTGTCAGCAAAAGTGATGTGGCTCTTGTCGGATGGACGTAAGGTTGAGTCCATAAGAAGGCTTCTTTTGCCAGTCATGTGATTAGTACACCCACTATCAATAATCCATTCTGAAGACGCTGGTGTCGTACCCTACAGTGCAGTTAGGGGGATAGGCTTCACCAAGAGCATTGTGAAGCAAAAACATTTGACGAACCAATGGGTTATGAAATCTTAGATCCAGACTAGGACTAATAGGGAGAGTAGCAAGCGATTCAGGAACGAAGTACATAGTAAGACCATTCGGGCATTTGATCTTGTGCCCTACAAGATGTTTAAGGTCCCCAGCAATAGCGTCAGGCGATTTTGGTTTTCTACTGGAGACCTTTCCCTGCAAAAGAGAGTTAAGCTTTCTTAGCCACCCACATCTTCAAGGGTGGCTTAGAAGCAATAAGTCTAAGTGCAACATCTGAGAATTTTGGCTTTGGAGCCCTAGCAAACAGTCTTGCAGGCGGACAATAGTACTCATAAGAATAAGCAGAATAGTTCTTGGTCTTATGAACATGGCGGTTTGATGAACCGCTCTCATATTCATATGCCTGAGTATGGTTTCCCTGCAAAACATTTGCGTTAGTGCGACTCAGGTGAGTCCTCTGTCTGTATGAAGCCTTTGGACCGTATGAAGCCTTTGGTCTGAGGTTTGTCTTCTTCACGTGAGGTGTCATGATGACATTCACAGGAAGATTCTCCAGACACCTTTTCAGAACCCAGATTTTCTTCATAGGCGGTCCATTCCTGTAATTAGTACCAATGTACCTGGCAAACGCTTCACCATTCTGATTCTTAAACAATTTATAGTTTGCATCAAGAGATTCATCAATGATAATGGGGTTAGCACAAGTGAAGCCAGATAGATTGGATGGATCTGCTGAAAGTTCCTTTGCAGCAACCCATGTGGTTTTGGGGTACTGCTCAGGTTTCCAGTAAGAGCCATTAGCATTCATTTTCCTTACGAACCCAACACCCTCTTTCCTCGGGTTTCGGTTCAGTATCTGCTTTTTGAGGACATCACATAGTGTCTGATGCCCTTTAAGACTTTTGTACATCCCTGTTTCAAGCAATGTCTTCAACCTAGCATTCTCATCAGCAATAGCAGTGGTATCCTCAGCAGAGGGGTTAGTTAACACATCAACAGTTGAAGATATTGCAACAACAGTAGCAGCAGAACATTCAGCAACAGAAGTAGCATTATCACGCTCAATGCATTTAAGACATGGTGGTTCAAATCCTTCCTGAGCGGAACTGATCTGTTTGGCGCGAAGTGACTCGTTTTCCTTTTGAAGATATTCATGAGCCGCTCTCAATTTCTCAAGATCTTGCTTCCTTTGAAGATAATCATAGGAATGCTTTTCATGACTTGTTGAGAGAGTTTCATGACGACTTTCAAGTTCCTGATACTTAATGTGAAGATTTTTTATGTCTTCAATTAAGGATTTAGATCGAGTCATTTCAGCACCTAATAGATCATCGCTTCTGTCTAACAGTTTTTGAATATGTTCCATAGCTTTCTGTTGTTCAGTTGCAATTTTAGCAAGTGTTTTGCAGCTGGGTTTTGAACCACAATCAGAGTCATCGTCACTAGATGTTTGATAGTGAGTAGTGCGTGTGTTTACCTTGGCACTACGTGCCATGAAGCAGTAGGTAGAAGCGGAGTAGTCCTTGTCATTTGCGTCGGTGTCGGTGATGAAGTCATTGTCTTTAGTGTTGAAGATGGACTTGGCAACGTATGCTGTAGCCAGACTTGCGACGCCTGAATCGGACTCCTCCTCAGACTCCACCTCCGCCTCCTCAGAAGCGGACTCCTCCTCTGAATCCATTTCCTTGCCAGCAAACGCACGTGCCTTGCCAGATGAGCTCTTCTTGTGTGATGAAGACTTTGAGGAAGACTTGGAAGAAAACTTTGAGTATTTCTTCTTCTTCTTGTCGTCAGAGTCATATTCCTTGCTCTTCTTCTTCTTTTTGTTCTCATTGTCCCACTGTGGACACTCAGAGATGAAGTGGCCAGGTTTCTTGCACTTGTGACATGTTTTCTTCTTGTAGTCGTGAGCAGAAGCTTCACCATTCCTTGAGCTTGATCGGGAAGACTTTCTGAAACCTTTCTTCTTGGTGAATTTTTGGAACTTCTTCACAAGCATAGCAAGTTCCCTTCCAATGTCTTCAAGATCATCCGAACTGCTGTCAGATTCTTCTTCAGATGAGGAGACAACTTTTGCCTTCAAGGCACAGGTTCGCCCATAGTTTGGACCGTAGATATCTCTTTTCTCAGAAAGCTGAAACTCATGTGTGTTGAGCCTCTCAAGTATGTCAGACGGATCGAGTGTCTTGAAATCAGGACGTTCTTGAATCATCAGGGCTAGGGTGTCAAATGAACTATCAAGTGATCTCAGTAGTGTCTTGACGACTTCATGTTTGGTGATCTCAGTAGCGCCAAGGGCTTGAAGCTCATTTGTGATGTCAGTGAGTCGGTCAAATGTGAGCTAGACATTCTCATTGTCATTTTGCTTGAAGCGGTTGAAGAGGTTGCGAAGGACACTGATTCTCTGATCTCTCTGGGTTGAGACGCCTTCATTGACCTTGGAGAGCCAGTCCCAGACCAGCTTAGATGTTTTCAAAGCACTCACACGGCCATACTGTCCTTTGGTCAGATGACCACATATGATATTCTTGGCAGTAGAGTCCAGTTGAACGAATTTCTTGACATCAGCAGCAGTGACACCTTCTCCAGCCTTGGGAACACCGTTCTCGACGACATACCATAGGTCGACGTCAATGGCTTCAAGATGCATGCACATCTTATTCTTCCAGTAGGGATATTCAGTTCCATCGAAGACGAGGCACGCAACGGAGACTTTAATTATCCCTGCAGTCGACATAGCTAAGACTCCAGGTGGTTAAACCGAATCACACAGAACAAGGGAGCACCTTGCTCTGATACCAATTGAAAGTGTGTTATATCGACTAGAGGGGGGGTGAATAGACGATTTTTATGAAAGTCTTCAATATGTGGAAGTTATGAAGACAAACAATAGAAATAAACCTATTACCCTGCAGCGGAAGGTAGACTACACTAAGCAAGCCATAGTCAAGTATTCAATAGAGTGAAAGCACAATGACTTAATAGCAGCAATGTAGTAAGGATCAGGTAGGAAGATATTATGAAGCCAGACAGAACACGCAGTCACTCAGTGAAGACAAAAGATAGTGCAAACATACAATGACTTCACAAGGAGTAACAGTAAGTAAAGGGAAGGGAAGATGAAACCAGTGACTCGTTGAAGACAATGATTTGTTGGACCAGTTCCAGTTGCT
This sequence comes from Triticum dicoccoides, assembly GCF_002162155.2. Lineage (NCBI taxonomy): Eukaryota > Viridiplantae > Streptophyta > Magnoliopsida > Poales > Poaceae > Triticum > Triticum dicoccoides. Next base: position 671,314,632 of record NC_041384.1, read on the forward strand.
GTGACAACTGTACGTCTGGTTAGGGCGGCTAGGTATTTAAACCTTAGGACACACAGTCCCGGACACCCAGTCCTGAACACGCAGCTCAGGACACCCAGTCCTCACCGTATTCCCCTTGAGCTAAGGTCACACAGACCTTGCCCAATCACTCTAGTAAGTCTTCAAGGCAGACCCCCAAACCTTCACAGACTTCGTTCACCGGCAATCCACAATGTCTCTTGGATGCTTAGAACGCGACGCCTAACCGGCTGGAGGATGCACAGTCCTCAAGTGTAATAAGTCTTCAGATCACACAGACAAGAAGACTTAAGTGATGCCTAATTCTCTTTGGCTCTGGGTGGTTAGGGCTTTATCCGCGCAAGGAGTTCTCTCTCAAAGGCCTCGAGGTGGGTTGCTCTCAAACGACAAAAGCCGTACTCTTACTCTGAGCAGCCAACCGTTTATGGTTGTAGGGGGTGGGCTATTTATAGCCACTTGGCAACCCGACCTGATTTGTCCGAAATGGCCCTGGGTCACTAAGGAACTGACATGTGTTCCAACGGTCAGATTTCAAACTCACACGGCAACTTTGCTTGGGCTGCAAGCAAAGCTGACTTGTCCGACTCTGGACAAGATTCGCTCTCATAGTCTTCACTCGAAGACATAGGTTTTGGTTAGGCATCACTTCAGTCATTCTGACTGGTTCTCTTGGACCCCACTTAACAGTACGGTGGTTCCTATGACTCAACACAAAATAAAAAGAACTACGAAAGATCTAAGTCTTCGAGCTCCATAGGCTTCATGTGGTGTCTTCTCTTGTCATGGTCTTCAATGTGAATATCTTCATATACCACCTTTGACTTCATGTCTTCATACATTTTTAGGGGTCATCTCTGGTAGGAAAACCGAACCAATGAGAGACTTCTACCTGTGTTATCCTGCAATTCTCACAAACACATTAGTCCCTCAACTAGGTTTGTCGTCAATACTCCAAAACCAACTAGGGGTGGCACTAGATGCACTTACAACCTCGTCCATGGGTATGCTCCCGATCTAGGGGTAAAATGTGGCTTCTGCTGAGCTCCTGAATTGTACTTTCCTTGTCCATACTTCCTCTTGCGGTTTTCAATTTGCTGCTGCTTGCCTTCAATCATAAGAGCACGGTCTACCAACTCCTGGTAGTTGTTGAAGGTTGCTACCATCAACTGCATGCTCAACTCATCATTCAGGCCTTCCAGAAACTTCTCCTGTTTAGCTGCATCCGTAGCAACGTCATTTGGGGCATAACGTGCTAACTTGCTAAAGTCCTCCACATACTGGCCAACTGTCCGTCCTCCTTGGCGCAAGTTGCGAAACTCACGCTTCTTCATGGCCATAGCTCCTGCTGAAACATGGGCAGTATGAAAAGCCTGCTGAAACTAGTCCCATGTGACAGTGTTGACAGGGAAAGTGGCTATGAAATTCTCCCACCATGATGTTGTGGGTCCTTCAAGGTGATGTGCGGCAAACTTCACCTTCTCCGCATCTGTGCATCTTGCTGTGGTCAACTCTCTAGCTGTCTTGCGGAGCCAATCATCTGCTACTATCGGCTCGGTGCTACTGGAAAACACCGGCGGATTCAGCCTAAGAAAACGGGCTAAGTGATCAACAGGTGGTGGTGGTGGTGGGTTGTTGTTGTTGTTCCCCTGACTCTGATTCTGGACTAGCAACTGCATCAATGTGTTCTGTTGCTGGATCAACTGGGTGAGCTCCGGTGGAAAGGTGAATCCGGGGTCACGTCTCGGAGGCATCTGAGGGTTTAGAAAAGATGAGAGTTAAGAATAGAGGGGGTCTAAAGAGAAAACACTACCCATATGCACATGAGGCAAAAGCAAACAATTCACTTCATTCAATCAAACAAGGGCATACAATCGATCTAACTATCGCAAAGTGCTCGAACTACTATATTTACATGGTGGACTACTACTACTGATGAGGTGGTCTACTAAAAACATTCTTCGGTTACAGACTCCATGATATCTGCTCCGGCTTCATCAACATAGTCATCATCGCTATCATCTGGGTCCGAGTCGGTGTCATCGATGATGATGTAGTCTTCCGGGCGAATCTCCTTGGGTTCTTCGTCTTCATCTACTGGTGTAGGGCCTCCCATAAATATCCCGATCTTCTTGATCAGATCGTCATTCTTCTCCACCAATACTTCAATTTCTTCTTCATAATCTTCACGTGTAGCCTTGAGTTCTTCCTCCAGTTCCTTGATTCTTGTCTTAGCCTTCTTCACATCTATCATGTCGGCGCACATATGGTTCTCCTGTCGTTGAATGTGCTGGTTTAATTCCTGGATAAAAGCTGCAGTGGATCTATCCTTTCTGGTGCTGATCATCTCCCAGTGTTCATCTCGGTGCCCACAAATCTGGTAGATAGTATCCTTGAGATCATTGCGGTAGACTTCTCCAATGCGTCCCATGGCGATGTGAGCTGCCATGCTCTTTCCTAGACTCCAAGTTGGTGCATCAAAAGAAAACTCTATGGGCTTAGTGACTGGCATGAACGTCCTTCCTGGAACTTGAACTTGAATCATCCAACGCTCTTCTTCAGGTAAAGTGGCATTGTAAGTTCCGGTGAAGCTTGGTACTCCTATGTTTAGGTATCTAGTGACTTCCTTCAAGTGACATCCAAAGGGTGTATCGTCATCCGGTTGCGTGAACTTGTTCCTTGCATCCGCCATCCTAAAGAGTAGAAAAGATGAGAGGTCAGAAGAGAAGAGAGTGAATAGTGATCTAGGTCTTTAGCTTAGTGGTCATGTCCTACAGTCAGCGTGTGCTCTGATACCATCTCTGTAGCGACCAGACCTCAAACAGTCTGATCTCTGTGCTCAGGTGTCATCCCTGGATCAGTAATGCTGACACCACACAGTACTCGGAGGATTTATAACAGAGTAGCAATCACACACTTATTACATCGAGTGTCTCAATAGAGAACTTATTACAATAAATATGGCTTAAGGCCATCTAATAATGATAACAGCGGAAGCCTTGGAAGATAAGTGAGTCCATCAACTCCAACAGAATCACTGAGTATAGAACCACGACCTAAAAACTCCTTAATCATCGTCTGAAAAGTCTGCAACATTAACGTTGCAGCCCGAAACGGGTCAGCACATGGAATATGCTGGCAAAGTAACACATAGAGAGTAATGGAATGAAACAGCTATACTATATGCATATTTGGCTGGGGGAAAGCTCTATGGTTACAATTTTGCGTAAAGCCAATTTTTCCCTACTACAAAGGAGTAAATTTTATTTAACTATCATGGTAGTTGTTAAACATTGAGAATGGTTGACAGCATCCTCAATCCCAATTAAACATCATCATTATTAAAACCCAACAAAATTAATTTAGAGTAACATGTTGAGATTCACACGATAATCCAGGTACTAGATACTCAAGATGTCCATAACCGGGGACACGGCTAACCATGCTTAGTTTAATACACTCTGCAGAGGTTTGCACACATTTCCCCACAAGACTCGATCGCCTCCGTTTGGTTTCTCGCACTACATGGTGTTTGAGAAGACGGATGACCGAGACATAGTCTTTCAGAAGCGCTAGCACCTTACGATCGGGTAGACCGTACCACCTACATCCCCTACATCTGCTAGTCTACCATTGTAAGAGTTTGCACGACTTAATCAACTATGCTAGAGACCATAATAGCTTGTGGCTGCACACGGAAGTTTCTAGTATGAATAATCTCATGATCCCTTTGAGCCTGGGTGGCGGTCCATAAAAAAACAGGCAATCCTGGAATACCCAGGTACCTCAATCCACCCAGATGTGTGTTTAAGTTGCCACCTTAGATAAACCATTAATTAACAAATTCACATCTGTCATGGATATCACTCACCCAATCCACGTCTACTATCATAGCATGGCATAATAGGCAAACGTAGAAGTAACTCCCAGGGTTTGATAATATAACATGTGATAGGTACTACCTCATCTACTTCCCATCCCACAATTTAATTAGACCCTAACCATGCAATGTTTGAGGGTTTGATCTAATGCAATAAAACTGGGTAGTAGAAAAGGCATGATCAAAGTGTTACTTGCATTGCTGATGATCCGCGAAACCTAGCGATTCGAAGTAACAGGCGGCGCACTCCGGGTATTCTATCACAGACAAACAAACAAGCATACAATAAGCACTCATCTAATGCACAGGTAAAAGTCAAATAAGAGCTCTAACCAGAAAGTTCAACTTAAGAACTCTGGTTTGCAAAAAGAATCAAATCGAACGAAGCAACGAAAGTCAAACGGCGAAAGAAAACAACTTCGTTCTACTAATCTGGATCTAAGTCAAATTTTACAGTAGCAAAAACTTGTTTAATTTGGTTAAACGGATAGAGGGTTTCGAGACGAAACTCCAGGTGCTTGAATCGCCTGATTCCGATAAACGAGCGAAAAGTTATACTAAAACGAAAATCGGATCAGGAATCGCGATCAGAAAAATCGCGGATTTAATCCGAGAAAAAGAAAAACGACGAACATTCGCTAGAACGAACGAACGAACGCTCGCTAAATAAATAAATCGAAAAACCGATCTATTTAAAAAAACCGAAACTAAAAAAACTGATGAAAAATCGACGGAAAAACCGAACGGTTTTTCGAAAAAAATGGCGGCATGGATTTCGAGGCGACCTCGGGCGGCGGGTCGGCGAGGCGGCGGGCGGTGCAGGGTTCGAGGGGCGGCGGTGCTAGGGTTTGGCTCGGGGCTGGGCTGCCCCGGCTTTTAAAGCCTGCCGGGCCAGAGTCCCAGGCGGACACGACCCGGTTAGGTCGGTGCGCGTTTTTTTTAATAATTATGCATGGAAGAAAAATAAAAAGAAATACTAAATGGACTCCAAAAATCCTGAAAGAAATTTTCCCGGGCTTCAAAAATCAAGCCGCACAAGGTGAACATTTATTTGGGGCCTAAATGCAATTTTGAAAAACGCACATTTTTACTAAATTCAAATAAAATAACAAAAAAACTTTGAAATAAAATCTTATTTGATTTTATTATTAAATCCTCAATATTTCTTTATTTTGGGAAAGTCATTTTATTCCCTCTCTCATATTTTTGTAATAGAAATAATTGATGATAAAATAATAAAAATCAAATGATCCTATTCTCAAAATTTGAGAAAACTCAAATATGAAAATAATGAATTCCCCAACTCTCTCTCCGTGGGTGCTTGAGTTGCATAGAAATTTCTAGGATCAAACCAAAAGCAAAATAAAATATGATATGCATTGATGATCTAATGTATAGCATTCCAAATTGAAAATTTGGGATGTTACATGGCCGCACCCCTCCCCTTGGTCTGGTCCGAATTGGACTAGGGAGAGGGGGCGCCCCCTTCCTTCCTTCTCCTTTTCCCTTCCTCTTTTCCTATTCCATATGGGAGGTGGAATCCTACTAGGACTAGGGAGTCCTAGTAGGACTCCACACTTGGCGCGCCCCCTCCTAGGGCCGGCCTCCTCCTCCCTTGCTCCTCTATATACGGGTGCAGGGGGGCACCCCAAAGACACAACAATTGATCATTGATCTCTTAGCCGTGTGCGGTGCCCCCTTCCACCATAATCCTCGATAATATGAGATGTTCCATGAGTTGAAGTTAATATTTCAAGCAAATACCCGAGTTGAGAGATATGAAGTCTCCAACTAGTTCTATAGCTAAAACATGGAGGAGAATAGCTCAAGCAGTGACCATGTGCTCAGATTGTCTGGGTACTACAATCGCTTGAATCAAGTGGGAGTTAATCTTCCAGATAAAATAGTGATTGACAGAATTCTCTAGTCACCATCACCAAGTTAGTAGAACTTCGTGAAGAACTATGATATGCAAGGGATAAACGGAAAAGATCCTCAAGCTCTTCGTAATGCTGAAATTGACGAAGGTAGAAATCAAGAAAAATATCAAGTGTTGATGGTAGGCAAGACCACTAGTTTCAAGAAAAGGGCAAAGGGAAGTAGGGGAACTTCAAGAAGAACGGCAAACAAGTTGCTGCTAAGTGAAGAAGCCCAAGTCTGGTCCTAAGCCTGAGACTAAGTGCTTCTACTGCAAAGGGACTGGTCACTGGAAGCGGAACTGCCCCAAGTATTTGACGGATAAGAAGAATGGCAAAGTGACCGAAGGTATATTTGATATACAGATTGTTGATGTGTATTTTACTAGTGTTCGTAGCAACCCCTCGGTATTTGATACTGGTTCAGTTGCTAAGAGTAGTAACTCGAAACGGGAGTTGCAGAATGAACATAGACTAGTTAAGGGTGAAGTGACGATGTGTGTTGGAAGTGGTTCCAAGATTGATATGATCATCATCGCACACTCCCTATACTTTTGGGATTAGTGTTGAATCTAAATAAGTGTTATTTGGTGTTTGCGTTGAGCATGAATATGATTTGATCATGTTTATTGCAATACGGTTATTCATTTAAGTAAGAGAATAAATTGTTGTTCTGTTTACATGAATAAAACCTTATATGGTTACACACCCAATGAAAATGGTTCGTCGGATCTCGATCGTAGTGATACACATATTCATAATATTGAAACCAAAAGATGCAAAGTTAATAATGATAGTGCAACTTATTTGTGGCACTGCCGTTTAGGTCATATTGGTATAAAGCGCATGAAGAAACTCCATGCTGATGGGCTTTTGGAATCACTTGATTATGAATCAGTTGATGCCTATGAACCATGCCTCATGGGCAAGATGACTAAGACTCCGTTCTCCGGAACAATGGAGCGAGCAACAGATTTGTTGGAAATCATACATACTGATGTATGTGGTCCGATGAATATTGAGGCTCGCGGCAGGTATCATTATTTTCTGATCTTCACAGATGATTTGAGCAGATATGAGTATATCTACTTGATGAAACACAAGTCTGAAACATTTGAAAAGTTCAAAGAATTTCAGAGTGAAGTGGAGAATCATCGTAACAAAAATAAAAGTTTCTACGATATGATCGCAGAAGTAAAATATTTGAGTTACGAGTTTGGCCTTCAGTTAAAAACAATGTGAAATAGTTTCACTACTCACACCACCTGGAACACCATAGTGTAATGGTGTGTCCGAACGTCATAACCGTACTTTATTAGATATGGTACGATCTATGATGTCTCTTACCAATCTACCACTATCGTTTTGGGGTTATGCATTAGAGACAGCTGCGTTCACGTTAAATAGGGCACCATCTAAATCTGTTGAGACAACACCGTATGAACTGTGGTTTGGCGAGAAACCTAAGCTATCATTTCTTAAAGTTTGGGACTGCAATGCTTATGTGAAAAAGTTTCAAAATGATAAGCTCGAACCCAAATCGGAGAAGTAAATCTTCATAGGATACCCAAAAGAAAATGTTGGGTACACCTTCTATCACAGATCCGAAGGCAAGACATTTGTTGCTGAGAATGGATCCTTTTTGGAGAAGGAGTTTCTCTCGAAAGAAGTGAGTGGGAGGAAAGTAGAACTTGATGAGGTAACTGTACCTGCTCCCTTATTGGAAAGTAGTTAATCACAGAAATCTATTCCTGTGACTACTACACCAATTAGTGAGGAAGCTAATGATGATGATCATGTAACTTCCGATCAAGTTACTACCGAACCTCGTAGGTAAACCAAAGTGAGATCCGCACCAGAGTGGTACGGTAATCCTATTCGGGAGGTCATGTTACTTGACCATAACGAACCTACGAACTATGAGGAAGCGATGATGAAGCCAGATTCCGCAAAATGGCTTGAGGCCATGAAATCTGAGATGAGATCCATGTACGAGAACAAAGTATGGACTTTGATTGACTTGCCCAAAGATCAGCGAGCCATTGAGATTAAATGGATCTTCAAGAGGAAGACAGACGTTGATAGTAGTGTTACTATCTACAAAGCTAGAATTGTCGCAAAAAGTTTTCGACAAATTCAAGGTGTTGACTACGATGAGAGTTTCTCACTCGTATGTATGCTTAAGTCTGTCCGAATCATGTTAGCAATTGCCACATTTTATGAAATCTGGCAAATGGATAAACAAAACTGCATTCCTTAATGGATTTATTAAAGAAGGGTTGTATATGATACAACCAGAAGGTTTTGTCAATCCTAAAGGTGCTAACAAAATATGCAAGCTCCAGCGATCCATCTATGGACTGGTGCAAGCATCTCGGAGTTGGAATGTACGCTTTGATAAGTTGATCAAAGCATATAGTTTTATACAGACTTGCGGTGAAACCTGTATTTACAAGAAACTGAGTGGGAGCACTACATCATTTCTGATAAGTATATGTGAATGACATATTGTTGATCCGAGATAATGTAGAATTATTCTGCAAAGCATAAATGAGTGTTTGAAAGGAGTTTTTCAAATAAAGACCTCGGTGAAGCTACTTACATATTGAGCACCAAGATCTATAGAGATAGATCAAGAAGCTTGATAAGTTTTTCAATGAGTACATACCTTGGCAAGATTTTGAAGTAGTTCAAAATGGAACAGTCAAAGAAAGAGTTCTTGCCTGTGTTACAAGGTGTGAAACTGAGTAAGACTCAAAGCCCGACCATGGCAGAAGATAGAAAGAGAATGAAACTCATTCCCTATGCCTTTGCCATAGGTTCTATAAAATATGCCATGCTATGTACCAGATCTATTGTATACCCTACACTATTTTTGGCAAGGGAGTACAATAGTGATCTAGGAGTAGATCACCGGACAGCGGTCAAAATTATCCTTAGTGGAATAAGGATATGTTTCTCGATTATGGAGGTGACAAAAAGGGTTCGTCGTAAAGGGTTACGTCAATGCAAATTTTGACACTGATCCACATGATTCTAAATCTCAATCTGGATACATATTGAAAGTGGGAGCAATTAGTTAGAGTAGCTCCATGCAGAGCATTGTTGACATAGAAATTTACAAAATACTTATGGATCTGAATATGGCAGACCCGTTGACTAAACTTCTCTCACAAGCAAAACATGATCACACCTTAGTACCTTTTGGGTGTTAATCACATAGCGATGTGAACTAGATTATTGACTCTAGTAAACCCTTTGGGTGTTGGTCACATGTCGATGTGAACTATGGGTGTTAATCACATGGTTATGTGAACTATTGGTATTAATCAAATGGTGATGTGAACTAGATTATTGACTCTAGTGCAAGTGGGAGACTGAAGGAAATATGCCCTAGAGGCAATAATAAAGTTATTATTTATTTCCTTATATCATGATAAATGTTTATTATTCATGCTAGAATTGTATTAACCGGAAACATAATATATGTGTGAATACATAGACAAACAGAGTGTCACTAGTATGCCTCTACTTGACTAGCTCGTTGATCAAAGACGGTTATGTTTCCTAACCATAGACATGAGTTGTCATTTGATTAACGGGATCACATCATTAGGAGAATGATGTGCTTGACTTGACCCATTCCGTTAGCATAGCACTTGATCGTTTAGTTTGTTGCTATTGCTTTCTTCATGACTTATACATGTTCCTATGACGATGAGATTATGCAACTCCCGTTTACCGGAGGAACACTTTGTGTGCCACCAAACGTCACAACGTAACTGGGTGATTATAAAGGTGCTCTACAGGTGTCTCCGAAGGTACTTGTTGGGTTGGCGTATTTCGAGATTAGGATTTGTCACTCCGATTGTTGGAGAGGTATCTCTGGGCCCTCTCGGTAATGCACATCACATAAGCCTTGCAAGCATTGCAACTAATAAGTTAGTTGCGGGATGATGTATTACGGAACAAGTAAAGAGACTTGCCGGTAACGAGATTGAACTAGGTATTGAGATACCAACGATCGAATCTCGAGCAAGTAACATACCGATGACAAAGGGAACAACGTATGTTGTTATGCGGTCTGACCGATAAAGATCTTCGTAGAATATGTGGGAGCCAATATGATCATCCAGGTTCCGCTATTGTTTATTGACCGGAGACGTGTCTCGGTCATGTCTACATTGTTCTCGAACCCGTAGGGTCCGCACGCTTAAGGTTTCGATGACAGTTATATTATGAGTTTATGAGTTCTGATGTACCGAAGGAGTTTGGAGTCCCGGATGAGATCGGGGACATGACGAGGAGTCTCGAAATGGTCAAGACGTAAAGATCGATATATTGGATGACTATATTCGGACGTCGGATAGGTTCCGAGTGATTCGGGTATTTTTCGGAGTACCGGAGAGTTACGGGAATACGTATTGGGCCTTATTGGGCCATACGGGAAAGAAGGAAAAGGGCCTCAAGGGTGGCCGCACCCCTCCCCTTGGTCTGGTCCGAATTGGACTAGGGAAAGGGGGCGCCCCCTTCCTTCCTTCTCCTTTTCCCTTCCTCTTTTCCTATTCCATATGGGAGCTGGAATCCTATTAGGACTAGGGAGTCCTAGTAGGACTCCACACTTGGCGCGCCCCCTCCTAGGGCTGGCCTCCTCCTCCCTTGCTCCTTTATATACGGGTGCAGGGGGGCACCCCAAAGACACCACAATTAATCATTGATCTCTTAGCCGTATGCGGTGCCCCCTTCCACCATAATCCTCGATAATATTGTAGCGGTGCTTAGGCGAAGCCCTGCAACGGTAGAACATCAAGATCGTCACCACACCGTCGTGCTGACGGAACTCTTCCCCAACATTCTGCTGGATCGGAGTCCGGGGATCGTCATCGAGCTGAACGTGTGCTAGAACTCGGAGGTGCCATAGTTTCGGTGCTTGATCGGTCGGGCCCTGAAGACGTACGACTACATCAACCGCGTTGTGCTAACGCTTCCGCTTTTGGTCTACGAGGGTACGTAGACAACACTCTCCTCTCTCGTTGCTATGCATCACCATGATCTTGCGTGTGCGTAGGAATTTTTTTGAAATTACTATGTTCCCCAACAGTGGCATCCGAGCTAGGTTTTATGCATTGATGTTGTGCACGAGTAGAATACAAGAGAGTTGGGGGCGATATAAGTCATACTGCTTACCAACATGTCATACTTTGGTTCAGCGGTATTGTTGGATGAAGCGGCCCGGACCGACATTACGCGTACGCTTACGCGAGACTGGTTCTACCGGCGTGCTTTGCACACAGGTGGCTGGCGGGTGTCAGTATCTCCAACTTTAGTTGAACCAAGTGTGGCTACGCCCGATCCTTCCGAAGGTTAAAACATCATCAACTTCACAAACTATCGTTGTGGTTTTGATGCGTAGGTAAGAACGGTTCTTGCTAAGCCTGTAGCAGCCACGTAAAACTTGCAACAACAAAGTAGAGGACGTCTAACTTGTTTTTGCAGGGCATGTTGTGATGTGATATGGTCAAGACATGATGCTAAATTTTATTGTATGAGATGATCATGTTTTGTAACCGAGTTATCGGCAACTGGCAGGAGCCATATGGTTGTCGCTTTATTGTATGCAAATGCAATTGCACTGTAATGCTTTACTTTATCACTAAGCGATAGCGATAGTTGTGGAAGCATAAGATTGGCGAGACGGCAACGATGCTACGATGGTGATCAAGGTGTCGCACCGATGACGATGGTGATCATGAAGGTGCTTCGGAGATGGAGATCACAAGCACAAGATGATGATGGCCATATCATATCACTTATATTGATTGCATGTGATGTTTATCTTTTATACATCTTATCTTGCTTTGATTGACGGTAGTATTATAAGATGACCCCCCACTAAATTATCAAAGTATAAGTGTTCTCCCTGAGTATGCACCATTGCGAAAGTTCTTCGTGCTGAGACACCACGTGATGATCGGGTGTGATAGGCTCTACGTTCAAATACAACGGGTGCAAAATAGTTGCACACGCGGAATACTCAGGTTTAACTTGACGAGCCTAGCATATAACAGATATGGCCTCGAAACACGGAGACCGAAAGGTCGAGCGTGAATCATATAGTAGATATGATCAACATATTGATGTTCACCATTGAAACTACTCCATATCACGTGATGATCGGACATGGTTTAGTTGATTTGGATCATGTGATCACTTAGAGGATTAGAGGGATGTCTATCTAAGTGGGAGTTCTTAAGTAATATGATTAATTGAACTTTAATTTATCATGAACTTAGTCCTGGTAGTATTAGCATATCTATGTTGTAGATCAATAGCTCGCGTTTAGCTCCCCTATTTTATTTTTGATATGTTCCTAGAGAAAATTGAGTTGAAAGATGTTAGCAGCAATGATGCAGATTGGATCCGTGATCTAAGGTTTATCCTCATTGCTGCACAGAAAAATTATGTCTTTAATGCACCGCTAGGTGACAAACCTATTGCAGGAGTAGATGCAGATGTTATGAACATTTGGCTAGCTCAATATGATGACTACTTGATAGTTTAGTGCACCATGCTTAAACGGCTTAGAATCGGGACTTCAAAAACGTTTTGAACGTCATGGACCATATGAGATGTTCCAGGAGTTGAAGTTAATATTTCAAGCAAATACCTGAGTTGAGAGATATGAATTCTCCAACTAGTTCTATAGCTAAAAGATGGAGGAGAATAGCTCAAGCAGTGAGCATGTGCTCAGATTGTCTGGGTACTACAATCGCTTGAATCAAGCGGGAGTTAATCTTCCAGATAAAATAGTGATTGACAGAATTCTCTAGTCACCATCACCAAGTTAGTAGAACTTCGTGATGAACTATGATATGCACGGGATGAACAGAAACGATCCCCAAGCTCTTCGTAATGCTGAAATTGACGAAGGTAGAAATCAAGAAAAATATCAAGTGTTGATGGTAGACAAGACCACTAGTTTCAAGAGAAGGGCAAAGGGAAGAAGCGGAACTTCAAGAAGAACGACAAACAAGTTGTTGCTCAAGTGAAGAAGCCCAAGTCTGGTCCTAAGCCTGAGACTAAGTGCTTCTACTGCAAAGGGACTGGTCACTTGAAGCGGAACTGCCCCAAGTATTTGGCGGATAAGAAGAATGGCAAAGTGAATAAAGGTATATTTGATATACAGATTATTGATGTGTATTTTACTAGTGTTCGTAGCAACCCCTCGGTATTTGATACTGGTTCAGTTGCTAAGAGTAGTAACTCGAAATGGGAGTTGCAGAATGAACATAGACTAGTTAAGGGTGAAGTGACGATGTGTGTTGGAAGTGGTTCCAAGATTGATATGATCATCATCGCACACTCCCTATACTTTTGGGATTAGTGTTGAACCTAAATAAGTGTTATTTGGTGTTTGAGTTGAGCATGAATATGATTTGATCACGTTTATTGCAATACGGTTATTCATTTAAGTAAGAGAATAAATTGTTGTTCTGTTTACATGAATAAAACCTTATATGGTTACACACCCAATGAAAATGGTTCGTCGGATCTCGATCGTAGTGATACACATATTCATAATATTGAAACCAAAAGATGCAAAGTTAATAATGATAGTGCAACTTATTTGTGGCACTGCCGTTTAGGTCGTATTGGTATAAAGCGCATGAAGAAACTCCATGCTGATGGGCTTTTGGAATCACTTGATTATGAATCAGTTGATGCCTGCGAACCATGCCTCATGGGCAAGATGACTAAGACTCCGTTCTCCGGAACAATGGAGCGAGCAACAGATTTGTTGGAAATCATACATACTGATGTATGTGGTCCGATGAATATTGAGGCTCGCGGTAGGTATCATTATTTTCTGATCTTCATAGATGATTTGAGCAGATATGAGTATATCTACTTGATGAAATACAAGTCTGAAACATTTGAAAAGTTCAAAGAATTTCAGAGTGAAGTGGAGAATCATTGTAACAAAAATAAAAGTTTCTACGATATGATCGCAGAAGTAAAATATTTGAGTTACGAGTTTGGCCTTCAGTTAAAAACAATGTGAAATAGTTTCACTACTCACACCACCTGGAACACCACAGTGTAATGGTGTGTCCGAACGTCATAACCGTACTTTATTAGATATGGTACGATCTATGATGTCTCTTACCGATCTACCACTATCGTTTTGGGGTTATGCATTAGAGACAGCTGCGTTCATGTTAAATAGGGCACCATCTAAATCTGTTGAGACGACACCGTATGAACTGTGGTTTGGCGAGAAACCTAAGCTGTCGTTTCTTAAAGTTTGGGACTGCAATGCTTATGTGAAAAAGTTTTAAAATGATAAGCTTGAACCCAAATCGGAGAAGTAAATCTTCATAGTATACCCAAAAGAAAATGTTGGGTACACCTTCTATCATAGATCCGAAGGCAAGACATTTGTTGCTGAGAATGGATCCTTTCTGGAGAAGGAGTTTCTCTCGAAAGAAGTGAGTGGGAGGAAAGTAGAACTTGATGAGGCAACTGTACCTGCTCCCTTATTGGAAAGTAGTTAATCACAGAAATCTATTCCTGTGACTACTACACCAATTAGTGAGGAAGCTAATGATGATGATCATGTAACTTCAGATCAAGTTACTACCGAACCTCGAAGGTAAACCAAAGTGAGATCCGCACCAGAGTGGTACGGTAATCCTATTCGGGAGGTCATGTTACTTGACCATAACGAACCTACAAACTATGAGGAAGCGATGATGAAGCCAGATTCCGCGAAATGGCTTGAGGCCATGAAATCTGAGATGAGATCCATGTACGAGAACAAAGTATGGACTTTGATTGACTTGCCCAAAGATCGGTGAGCCATTGAGATTAAATGGATCTTCAAGAGGAAGACGGACGTTGATAGTAGTATTACTATCTAAAAAGCTAGAATTGTCGCAAAAAGTTTTCGACAAATTCAAGGTGTTGACTATGATGAGAGTTTCTCACTCGTATCTATGCTTAAGTCTGTCCGAATCATGTTAGCAATTGCCACATTTTATGAAATCTGGCAAATGGATAAACAAAACTGCATTCCTTAATGGATTTATTAAAGAAGAGTTGTATATGATACAACCAGAAGGTTTTGTCAATCCTAAAGGTGCTAACAAAATATGCAAGCTCCAGCGATCCATCTATGGACTGGTGCAAGCATCTCGGAGTTGGAATATACGCTTTGATAAGTTGATCAAAGCATATAGTTTTATACAGACTTGCGGTGAAACCTGTATTTACAAGAAAGTGAGTGGGAGCACTACATCATTTCTGATAAGTATATGTGAATGACATATTGTTGATCCGAGATAATGTAGAATTATTCTGCAAAGCATAAAGGAGTGTTTGAAAGGAGTTTTTCAAATAAAGACCTTGGTGAAGCTGCTTACATATTGAGCATCAAGATCTATAGAGATAGATCAAGACGCTTGATAAGTTTTTCAATGAGTACATACCTTGACAAGATTTTGAAGTAGTTCAAAATGGAATAATCAAAGAAAGAGTTCTTGCCTGTGTTACAAGGTGTGAAACTGAGTAAGACTCAAAGCCCGATCATGGTAGAAGATAGAAAGATAATGAAACTCATTCCCTATGCCTTGGCCATAGGTTCTATAAAATATGCCATGCTGTGTACCAGATCTATTGTATACCCTACACTGTTTTTGGCAAGGGAGTACAATAATGATCTAGGAGTAGATCACTGGACAACGGTCAAAATTATCCTTAGTGGAATAAGGATATGTTTCTCGATTATGGAGGTGACAAAAAGGGTTCGTCGTAAAGGGTTACGTCAATGCAAATTTTGACACTGATCCAGATGATTCTAAATCTCAATCTGGATACATATTGAAAGTGGGAGCAATTAGCTAGAGTAGCTCCGTGCAGAGCATTGCTGACATAGAAATTTGCAAAATACTTATGGATCTGAATATGGCAGACCCGTTGACTAAACTTCTCTCACAAGAAAAACATGATCACACCTTAGTACCTTTTGGGTGTTAATCATATAGCAATGTGAATTATATTATTGACTCTAGTAAACCCTTTGGGTGTTCGTCACATGTCGATGTGAATTATGGGTGTTAATCACATGGTTATGTGAACTATTGGTATTAAATCAAATGGTGATGTGAACTAGATTATTGACTCTAGTGCAAGTGGGAGACTGAAGTAAATATGCCCTAGAGGCAATAATAAAGTTATTATTTATTTCCTTATATCATGATAAATGTTTATTATTCATGCTAGAATTGTATTAACCGGAAACATAATATATGTGTGAATACATAGACAAACAGAGTGTCACTAGTATGCCTCTACTTGACTAGCTCGTTGATCAAAGATGGTTATGTTTCCTAACCATAGACATGAGTTGTCATTTGATTAACGGGATCACATCATTAGGAGAATGATGTGCTTGACTTGACCCATTCCGTTAGCATAGCACTTGATCGTTTAGTTTGTTGCTATTGCTTTCTTCATGACTTATACATGTTCCTATGACTATGAGATTATGCAAATCCCGTTTATCGGAGGAACACTTTTTGTGCCACCAAACGTCACAACGTAACTGGGTGATTATAAAGGTGCTCTACAGGTGTCTCCGAAGGTAATAGTTGGGTTGGCGTATTTCGAGATTAGGATTTGTCACTCCGATTGTCGGAGAGGTATCTCTGAGCCCTCTCGGTAATGCACATCACATAAGCCTTGCAAGCATTGCAACTAATAAGTTAGTTGCGGGATGATGTATTACCGAACGAGTAAAGAGACTTGCCGGTAACGAGATTGAACTAGGTATTGAGATACCGACGATCGAATCTCGGGCAAGTAACATACCGATGACAAAGGGAACAACGTATGTTGTTATGCGGTCTGACCGATAAAGATATTCGTAGAATATGTGGGAGCCAATATGAGCATCCAGGTTCCGCTATTGGTTATTGACCGGAGACGTGTCTCGGTCATGTCTACATTGTTCTCGAACCCGTAGGGTCCGCACGCTTAAGGTTTCGATGACAGTTATATTATGAGTTTATGAGTTTTGATGTACCGAAGGAGTTCGGAGTCCTGGATGAGATCGGGGACATGACGAGGAGTCTCGAAATGGTCAAGACGTAAAGATCGATATATTGGATGACTATATTCGGACATCGGATAGGTTCCGAGTGATTCGGGTATTTTCTCGGAGTACCGGAGAGTTACGGGAATACGTATTGGGCATTATTGGGCCATACGGGAAAGAAGGAAAAGGGCCTCAAGGGTGGCCGTACCCCTCCCCTTGGTATGGTCCGAATTGGACTAGGGAAAGGGGGCGCCCCCTTCCTTCCTTCTCCTTTTCCCTTCCGCTTTTCCTATTCCATATGGGAGGTGGAATCCTACTAGGACTAGGGATTCCTAGTAGGACTCCACACTTGGAGTGCCCCCTCCTAGGGCCGGCCTCCTCCTCCCTTGCACCTTTATATACGGGTGCAGGGGGGCACCCCAAAGACACAACAATTGATCATTTATCTCTTAGCCGTGTGCGGTACCCCTTCCACCATAATCCTCGATAATATTGTAGCGGTGCTTAGGCGGAGCCCTGCGACGGTAGAACATCAAGATCGTCACCACGCCTTCGTGCTGACGGAACTATTCCCCGACATTCTGCTGGATCGGAGTCCGGGGATCGTCATCGAGCTGAACGTGTGCTAGAACTCGAAGGTGCCATAGTTTCGGTGCTTGATCGGTCGGGCCCTGAAGACGTACGACTACATCAACCGCGTTGTGCTAACGCTTGCGCTTTCGGTCTACGAGGGTACGTAGACAACACTCTCCTCTCTAGTTGCTATGCATCACCATGATCTTGCGTGTGCGTAGGATTTTTTTTGAAATTACTACGTTCCCCAACAGTGGCATCCGAGCTAGGTTTTATGCATTGATGTTGTGCACGAGTAGAATACAAGTGAGTTGGGGGCGATATAAGTCATACTGCTTACCAACATGTCATACTTTGGTTCAGCGGTATTGTTGGATGAAGCGGCCCGGACCGACATTACGCGTACGCTTACGCGAGACTAGTTCTACCGGCGTGCTTTGCACACAGGTGGCTGGCGGGTGTCAGTTTCTCCGACTTTAGTTGAACCAAGTGTGGCTACGCCCGATCCTTCCGAAGGTTAAAACATCATCAACTTCACAAACTATCGTTGTGGTTTTGATGCGTAGGTAAGAACGGTTCTTGCTAAGCCCGTAGCAGCCACGTAAAACTTGCAACAACAAAGTAGAGGACGTCTAACTTGTTTTTGCAGGGCATGTTGTGATGTGATATGGTCAAGACATGATGCTAAATTTTATTGTATGAGATGATCATGTTTTGTAACCGAGTTATCGGCAACTGGCAGGAGCCATATGGTTGTCGCTTTATTGTATGCAATGCAATTGCGCTGTAATGCTTTACTTTATCACTAAGCGATAGCGATAGTCGTGGAAGCATAAGATTGGCGAGACGACAACGATGCTACGATGGTGATCAAGGTATCGCACCGATGACGATGGTGATCATGAAGGTGCTTCGGAGATGGAGATCACAAGCACAAGATGATGATGGCCATATCATATCACTTATATTGATTGCATGTGATGTTTATCTTTTATATATCTTATCTTGCTTTGATTGACGGTAGCATTATAAGATGACCCCCCACTAAATTATCAAAGTATAAGTGTTCTCCCTGAGTATGCACCGTTGCGAAAGTTCTTCGTGCTGAGACAGCACGTGATGATCGGGTGTGATAGGCTCTACATTCAAATACAACGGGTGCAAAATAGTTGCACACGCGGAATACTCAGGTTTAACTTGACGAGCCTAGCATATAACAGATATGGCCTCGGAACACGGAGACCGAAAGGTCGAGCGTGAATCATATAGTAGATATGATCAACATATTGATGTTCACCATTGAAACTACTCCATATCACGTGATGATCGGACATGGTTTAGTTGATTTGGATCACGTGATCAGTTAGAGGATTAGAGGGATGTCTATCTAGGTGGGAGTTCTTAAGTAATATGATTAATTGAACTTTAATTTATCATGAACTTAGTCCTGGTAGTATTAGCATATCTATGTTGTAGATCAATAGCTCGCGTTTAGCTCCCCTGTTTTATTTTTGATATGTTCCTAGAGAAAATTAAGTTGAAAGATGTTAGCAGCAATGATGCAGATTGGATCCGTGATCCGAGGTTTATCCTCATTGCTGCACAGAAAAATTATGTCTTTGGTGCACCGCTAGGTGACAAACCTATTGCAGGAGCAGATGCTGATGTTATGAACATTTGGCTAGCTCAATATGATGACTACTTGATAGTTTAGTGCACCATGCTTAAACGGCTTAGAATCGGGACTTCAAAAACGTTTTGAACGTCATGGACCATATGAGATGTTCCAGGAGTTGAAGTTAATATTTCAAGAAAATACCTGAGTTGAGAGATATGAAGTCTCCAACTAGTTCTATAGCTAAAAGATGGAGGAGAATAGCTCAAGCAGTGAGCATGTGCTCAGATTGTCTGGGTACTACAATCGCTTGAATCAAGTGGGAGTTAATCTTCCAGATAAAATAGTGATTGACAGAATTCTCTAGTTACCATCACCAAGTTAGTAGAACTTCGTGATGAACTATGATATGCAAGGGATAAACGGAAACGATCCCCAAGCTCTTCGTAATGCTGAAATTGACGAAGGTAGAAATCAAGAAAAATATCAAGTGTTGATGGTAGACCAGACCACTAGTTTCAAGAAAAGGGCAAAGGGAAGAAGGGGAACATCAAGAAGAACGACAAACAAGTTGCTGCTCAAGTGAAGAAGCCCAAGTCTGGTCCTAAGCCTGAGACTAAGTGCTTCTACTGCAAAGGGACTGGTCATTGGAAGCGGAACTGCCCCAAGTATTTGGCGGATAAGAAGAATGGCAAAGTGAACAAAGGTATATTTGATATACAGATTATTGATGTGTATTTTACTAGTGTTCGTAGCAACCCCTCGGTATTTGATACTGGTTCAGTTGCTAAGAGTAGTAACTCGAAACGGGAGTTGCAGAATGAACATAGACTAGTTAAGGGTGAAGTGACGATGTGTGTTGGAAGTGGTTCCAAGATTGATATGATCATCATTGCACACTCCCTATACTTTTGGGATTAGTGTTGAACCTAAATAAGTGTTATTTGGTGTTTGCGTTGAGCATGAATATGATTTGATCATGTTTATTGCAATACGGTTATTCATTTAAGTAAGAGAATAAATTGTTGTTCTGTTTACATGAATAAAACCTTATATGGTTACATACCCAATGAAAATGGTTCGTCGGATCTCGATCGTAGTGATACACATATTCATAATATTGAAACCAAAAGATGCAAAGTTAATAATGATAGTGCAACTTATTTGTGGCACTGCCGTTTAGGTCATATTGGTATAAAGCGCATGAAGAAACTCCATGCTTATGGGCTTTTGGAATCACTTGATTATGAATCAGTTGATGCCTGCGAACCATGCCTCATGGGCAAGATGACTAAGACTCCGTTCTCCGGAACAATGGAGTGAGCAACAGATTTGTTGGAAATCATACATACTGATGTATGTGGTCCGATGAATATTGAGGCTCGCGGCAGGTATCATTATTTTCTGATCTTCATAGATGATTTGAGAAGATATGAGTATATCTACTTGATGAAACACAAGTCTGAAACATTTGAAAAGTTCAAAGAATTTCAGAGTGAAGTGGAGAATCATCGTAACAAAAATAAAAGTTTCTACGATATGATCGCAGAAGTAAAATATTTGAGTTACGAGTTTGGCCTTCAGTTAAAAACAATGTGAAAGAGTTTCACTACTCACACCACCTGGAACACCATAGTGTAATGGTGTGTCCGAATGTCATAACCGTACTTTATTAGATATGGTACGATCTATGATGTCTCTTACCGATCTACCACTATCGTTTTGGGGTTATGCATTAGAGACAGCTGCGTTCACGTTAAATAGGGCACCATCTAAATCTGTTGAGACGACACCGTATGAACTGTGGTATGGCGAGAAATCTAAGCTGTCGTATCTTAAAGTTTGGGACTGCAATGCTTATGTGAAAAAGTTTCAAAATGATAAGCTCGAACCCAAATCGGAGAAGTAAATCTTCATAGGTTACCCAAAAGAAAATGCTGGGTACACCTTCTATCACAGATCCGAAGGCAAGACATTTGTTGCTGAGAATGGATCCTTTCTGGAGAAGGAGTTTCTCTCGAAAGAAGTGAGTGGGAGGAAAGTAGAACTTGATGAGGTAACTGTACCTGCTCCCTTATTGGAAAGTAGTTAATCACAGAAATCTATTCCTGTGACTACTACACCAATTAGTGAGGAAGCTAATGATGATGATCATGTAACTTCAGATCAAGTTACTACCGAACCTCAAAGGTAAACCAAAGTGAGATCCGCACCAGAGTGGTACGGTAATCCTATTCGGGAGGTCATGTTACTTGACCATGACGAACCTACGAACTATGAGGAAGCGATGATGAAGCCAGATTCCGCGAAATGGCTTGAGGCCATGAAATCTGAGATGAGATCCATGTACGAGAACAAAGTATGGACTTTGATTGACTTGCCCAAAGATCAGCGAGCCATTGAGATTAAATGGATCTTCAAGAGGAAGACGGACGTTGATAGTAGTGTTACTATCTACAAAGCTAGAATTGTCGCAAAAAGTTTTCGACAAATTTTAAGGTGTTGACTACGATGAGAGTTTCTCACTCGTATCTATGCTTAAGTCTGTCCGAATCATGTTAGCAATTGCCACATTTTATGAAATCTGGCAAATGGATAAACAAAACTGCATTCCTTAATGGATTTATTAAAGAAGAGTTGTATATGATACAACCAGAAGGTTTTGTCAATCCTAAAGGTGCTAACAAAATATGCAAGCTCCAGCGATCCATCTATGAACTGGTGCAAGCATCTCGGAGTTGGAATATACGCTTTGATAAGTTGATCAAAGCATATAGTTTTATACAGACTTGCGGTGAAACCTGTATTTACAAGAAAGTGAGTGGGAGCACTACATCATTTCTGATAAGTATATGTGAATGACATATTGTTGATCTGAGATAATGTAGAATTATTCTGCAAAGCATAAAGGAGTGTTTGAAAGGAGTTTTTCAAATAAAGACCTCGGTGAAGCTGCTTACATATTCAGCATCGAGATCCATAGAGATAAATCAAGACGCTTGATAAGTTTTTCAATGAGTACATACCTTGACAAGATTTTGAAGTAGTTCAAAATGGAACAGTCAAAGAAAGAGTTCTTGCCTGTGTTACAAGGTGGGAAACTGAGTAAGACTCAAAGCCCGATCATGGCAAAAGATAGAAAGATAATGAAACTCATTCCCTATGCCTTGGCCATAGGTTCTATAAAATATGCCATGCTGTGTACCAGATCTATTGTATACCCTACACTGTTTTTGGCAAGGGAGTACAATAGTGATCTAGGAGTAGATCACTAGACAGCGGTCAAAATTATCCTTAGTGGAATAAGGATATGTTTCTGTGACGCCCCCGATTCAATCGTACACTAATCATGCACGCAAACGTGTACGATCAGGATCAGGGACTCACGGGAAGATATCACAACACAACTCTAAAACATAAATAAGTCATACAAGCATCATAATACAAGCCAGGGGCCTCGAGGGCTCGAATACAAGTGCTCGATCATAGACGAGTCAGCGGAAGCAACAATATCTGAGTACAGACATAAGTTAAACAAGTTGCCTTAAGAAGGCTAGCACAAACTGGGATACAGATCGAAAGAGGCGCAGGCCTCCTGCCTGGGATCCTCCTAACTACTCCTGGTCGTCGTTAGCGGGCTGCACGTAGTAGTAGGCACCTCCGGTGTAGTAGGGGTCGTCGTCGACGGTGGCGTCTGGCTCCAGGGCTCCAGCATCTGGTTGCGCCAACCAGGAAAAAGGGAAAAGGGGGAAAAGAGGGAGAAAAGCAACCGTGAGTACTCATCCAAAGTACTCGCAAGCAAGGAGCTACACTACATATGCATGGGGATATGTGTAAAGGGCCATATCAGTGCACTGAACTGCAGAATGCCAGAATAAGAGGGGGGATAGCTAGTCCTATCGAAGACTACGCTTCTGGCAGCCTCCGTCTTGCAGCATGTAGAAGAGAGTAGATTGAAGTCCTCCAAGTAGCATCTCCAAGTAGAATGTCCAAATAGCATCTCCAAGTAGCATCGCATAGCATAACCCTACCCGGCGATCCTCCCCTTGTCGCCCTGTGGAAAAGCGATCACCGGGTTGTCTGTGGAACTTGGAAGGGTGTGTTTTATTAAGTATCCGGTTCTAGTTGTCATAAGGTCAAGGTACAACTCCAAGTCGTCCTGTTACCGAAGATCACGACTATTCGAATAGATTAACTTCCCTGCAGGGGTGCACCAACTTACCCAACACGCTTGATCCCATTTGGCCGGACACACTTTCCTGGGTCATGCCCGGCCTCGGAAGATCAACACGTCGTAGCCCCACCTAGGCAAAACAGAGAGGCCAGCACGCCGGTCTAAACCTAAGCGCACAGGGGTCTGGGCCCATCACCCATAGCACACCTGCACGTTGCAAGGGCGGCCGGAAGCAGAACTAGCCCCTTAATACAAAAGCAGGCTTACGTTCCAATCCGGCGCGCGCCGCTCCGTCGCTGATGTCTGAAGTGCTTCGGCTGATACCACGACGCCGGGATACCCATAACTACTCCCACGTAGATGGTTAGTGCGTATAGGCTCGTAGCCAACTCAGATCAAATACCAAGATCTCGTTAAGCGTGTTAAATATCCGCGAACGCCGAACAGGGCCAGGCCCACCTGTCTCCTAGGTGGTCTCAACCTGCCCTGTCGGTCCGCCACCAAGTAACAGTCGGGGGCTGTCGGGAACCCAGGCCCACCTCTACCGGGATGGAGCCACCTGCCCCTTCTGCCCCCAACTCCGAACAGTATCACAGGTAATGTAACAGTGTAAAGTATATAGTATATGCCCGTGATCACCTCCCGAAGTGATCACAGCCCAGTAGTATAGCATGGCAGACGGACAAGAGTGTAGGGCCACTGATGGAACACTAGCATCCTATACTAAGCATTTAGGATTGCGGGTAAGGTATCAATGACTGTAGCAGCAATGACAGGCTATGCATCAGAATAGGATTAACGAAAAGCAGTAACATGCTACACTACTCTAATGCAAGCAGTATAGAGAAGAGTAGGCGATATCTGGTGATCAAAGGGGGGGCTTGCCTGGTTGCTCTGGCAAGAGAGAGGGGTCGTCAACTCCGTAGTCGAACTGGTCAGCAGCAGCGTCGGTCTCGTAGTCTAGCGGAGAGAAGAGGGGGAAGAAATAATGAATACAGAGCAAACAAAGCATCACAAAATATAACAAGGCAATACACGGTGTTCGGTGTGCCCTAACGCGGTAGTAGGTGATACCGGTGAAGGGGGGAAAACATCCGGGAAAGTATTCCCGGTGTTTCGTGTTTTCTGACAGATGAACCGGAGGGGGAAAGTTGCGGGTTTGATATGTTAGGGGTGTGTGGTGGATGAACGGGCTATGTATTCGGGTTCGTCTCGTCGTTCTGAGAAACTTTCATGTTGAAAATATTTTAATCCGAGTTACGGATTAAAAGATATGATTTTCTAAAGATTTAATTATTTTCTGATTTTATTTAATTATTTATTTAAATCCAACACTATCCAGAATAGTAAATGATGACGTCAGCATGACATCAGAGTGATGTCAGCAGTCAACATTGACCATTGACCTGGTCAACCTGACGTGTGGGTCCCCCTGTCATTGACTAAGATTAACTAAAACAGATTAATTAGTTTAATTAGTGATTAGGTTAATCTAATCAGGATTAATTAACTTAATTAATTACTTAATTAATATTTTAATTATTTTAATTATTATTTATTTATTTATTTAATATTTTTTAATTCCTTTTTTTATTAAAATGTTTTGGGCTAGGCCCACCTGTCATTGGCACAGGGAGCCATAGCGGGTGTGGGGGGGTTCACGGGCGTCGGGCGCGACCGGCAGGGGCAACCCAACTGGGGCGCCAGCGACCACGGCAGAGCGCCGGAGAAGAGGGGGCCGGTGGCCTGGGGCGGCCTGGGTGGCGCGGGTCGGCAGTGAGGGGAGCCGCAGCGAGGGGGCGCGGCACACAGGGGGACGGGGAAGGGCAGCCGCAGCTGCGGTCGGCGCGGGCGCGCGACCATGGGCGTGCGAGCGAGCGGGAGGAGGGGGGAGGCGGTGCGGTGGCCGTGGTGCCATTCGGCAATCCCGTCGACGCGACGGAACGGACGACGGAGACGGGGAGAGAAGAGGAGGCCGGGGGTGCGGCCACGGGCGC
>NC_041384.1:671340771-671344960 GCF_002162155.2 Triticum dicoccoides
AGTAATCGAGGTGACGTGGCATCATTTGGTGAGGGTTACTATAGCTTAATTATCCGGGCGTCACAATTCTCCTCCACTACAAGAAATCTCGTCCCGAGATTTAAGAGGAGAGTAAGGGGGAGATCTGGTTACGAAACTCTAACGAATCTTCTCGGTCTTGGTTGCTCTTCTCGAAGAGATCGATCCATTACATTGATGTCTTCATTACTCTTCTTCCAGCCATCAGGATGAAGTCAGCATCCTTTCTTCAGGATCTCCATCGTACTTACGAATAGGTAAGGGGCAGCTCGGCTACGACATAATGCTTATGAGGGAAACAATCTGGGGTTAACCCATGAATGAGCATAAGATTATCTCTCGAGTTGAACATATAAAATACATCGAGAGTAAGGTACGAAGGTACAATAAGAGGTTCCAAGCGGATAGGTAGTTGCTCGAAGTCCGAACCAGAGTGAGAAAGGGGTTCAGAGTAGCGACAGTAAATATTGCGTCTGATACCATAATAGAGCACTAGGAAGGTGGCCCATGAATTAAATACGAAGCCAAGCGTGGGGAATAACCACTAGAAACAGGGTCGTACAGGAGAGTCAGGTTTCGATCCAGTGGACCTGTGGGTTATGGGCCCACCATGTGGGTTAGAAGTAGGAAGGGCGGAGACGTCTTGCGTGATCATGCAAGCAAGGCATGTCAGGGGGGGTAGCCTGTCGATTATGTCGGCGACAACGTCGATACCAAGGGCAAGGGACGAAGAGAACTATTTTCCTGCTCGTTGAACGAGGCGGGCCAAGAGGTAAAGTTCTCATCCATCGGCAGTTACCGAAATGCCATCAACAATAGAAACAGGGTCTCACTGTCAGAGTTGTACATCGAGGTTTTTACCTACGCAGTGAATTATTACTGCTTAGATTATATAGATCACAAGAAAGGTTAAAACAAATAATGGAAAGGAAAACGTGTTTAAACACATATATCAGGGGTATATCCTTCCCAAGGACAAGCAGAGCATGATATCCTTGGCAGGATATAATGTAGAAAACTCCTTAGGAAAGGGGAGAGAAATTTCATGACATTACCGATGCAACGGTGTTTGGGTAATTGAGCAAGTAACATTTAGCATTGGGATTCAAATGTTCTTGTTGAGAATCGGAGCACCACCGACATGCTTCGAGATAGCATTGACATGGTCTATAGGTGAAGATCAGACTTTGGAAACAACAGGATCCATCAGGAACAACTTATAGAATAAGTCTTACAATTTCCTCATTGAAGAATGGATAACCTTGCTGAAAAGGAAACTATAACACTTGGTCCTCCGGTCAGGTGTGCATGACATCACCTTACCGGGTCATATGAGGATCAATGTTATAACTCTTGAAAATATGTTCCAACCATCATATCTGACCGAGATTCAGATCTGATTGGGGTCATGATACCTTAGACCCAGGATGCCTGAGAAGAAAAGGTGTAACACAAATTGACGAGAAGACATTGTAAGATTCTCGGGGAAATGAACTATGTAGTGATTTCCGTTATCAAGAGTCCATCATTAACCCAAGGAGAGGACAAGGAGGTGTCTGGTGAACTCAACGGCAATTCACCGAGATTCCCAAAAGATGGATGTCCACAATTAAGTGAACAAGGAGATAACATTGGTCAGATCAAATGATATAAGGAAATATGCTCGAGGAAAACATACACCATTAAACATTGGTTGAAAGGTGCGCTCGAAATATGGGTTGGGTTGCACGACCAATGTCAGAATGGTGATTCAATAGTCAATAGCCTAAGAATGAACTTTCGACCATTAACTTCAAAAAAATAGGGTTGCTAGAAGGAAAGAATCCAAACAACACCGTTCACTTGTTGGAATTAACACGGGGACCAAGAAAGAATGGTGATGGTGAGAAGTATTTCTATGTCAAGAATTCTCAAGAGGTGGAACAAATCTCAGAACATTCTTGACATAAAGGATGGTAATACTCCAAGGTAAAGAAGAACAATTGCTGGATAGCAAGGAACTCAAGATATAACACCAAACATGAACAAGCTTGTGTTGGTGGGAGGGCAATAAAGTGGTCGACGATAATACAATTCATCGAGGGCAAGGATGGTATTTCTCATCATGAATTCAATTGATATCCTGGATGAACTCAGAATGTTGATGATCACGACACCTTTGTCGTGAGAGTTCATGAAGATGTAATCGATCGGCGACGACATCAAGTCAAAGTAATGATGAAGTGAAAGGTTATTGGAACCAAGGGTACAACACAAACTCGAAATCAAGCTTGATGTTCAAAGCGAAATGATATGACAAGGAAGATCGACGTAAGTCTAGCTCATCATCGAAAGTTGTGCTCCGGAAGAAGGACCGGGTAGCACAGTTAAAATTAGCTCGATAATGATATAGCCGATCAGGCTAGGAACGACTTGAAGGATTAATAAATTTGTAAGCAGTGATGGGTTCAAATACTTGTTGAATCGCAATGCGAACTCGATTCAGTTATCGGTGTCTTTGAGTTTTTAATAACTCAGAGCCCGTGAAAAATTTGAATCAGTGAGAAGGTAGTACTTGATGAACTCATAAAAATTTAGGCAGTTCCATAATAATCTCGAGATACCATGGGGTAATACTCAATGACAGATCGAAGTAGAGGTTGGACTGGGCAATTGCTCTGCAGAAGACAAGTGCTTAAACTTGCACGAGAAATGGTATTTAAAGGAGAACATGGTCGGAACCAAGATTGCAAAAAGGTCAGATCCCAGATATAAGATGATCTTATATCAATGGAATAATTAATTTTAAAAGAAGCTTCGATGAGAAGATGTGTATCGTGTCCATGGGCATGAACACAAAGTTCAAGGTCGACTCCCACTTCCCCAATGCACAACCTTTCATTCACTTCTCGCGTTCAATGAAGTTGTAGTGTTGAAATTTTATCTGGCAAAATATCAGAAGAGTACGACTCGTGAAAACTTTCGAGCCCACACATATTAAGGAAGGCATAGGTTCAACCCATCGGGGCATCTTAGAATCATATACCAGAATCTTTAGAAGTAATTAACTCAAGCTCGAAGACAGAGCATGGTTGAGAAAGCAGATGATACAATTTACCAAAGGCATTATGTATCAGAGAAAAGGCTCACAAGGTTATTGAATATGAAGGGCGTTGTCAGATAAAATCCAACAAAGGATCTGGTGGTCCACAAAGGATCTGACGTGAGCATCGGTACTCAACTAGAGGAAGCAAATTATAGAAACAACTGACTAACTCAATTGTCAAATGCAAAGGAATTATGATTTCCAAATCAAGGGATCAGAAGCAATGCTCTGATTAGGGGTGGATAAGTTGAATAGCCTTAGGGTACAATCAAAGACAATTGGATTGGTCGAGAACCAATTCCAGTTAAAAGGATGGCAGCTCAGCCGGAAAATTAATTTATAAGGATCAATGATGATTGCGTGTATTCGCAAACATATTGAGTCAACGGACTCAAAATGATAATGACAAGGAATGTCATTAAGACTACGAGACTTATGGGATTAACCATAATGCAAGCAAGCAAGAATTTCAAGAGCCAAAGGTTCCAGAGGATTTTAGGAAGATCGAATATTATTTTGAAGACTTTTGTGAAACACATGAACAACTGGGGATGAGCGGATACTCGGCAAGCGCGAGTAATTATCCATAGGGGTATTCATGCAGCAAGGAACTGCAGGGCAGTAAGTGTAAAGAATTCTCGGAATAACGAAGAGTATTCAGGACATCTTGTAATAACAAGAGCAACTGGGGATGACAATATGAACGATAGGTGTAAGTAGTTATCCAGAGGGATTTATCGATGGAAGTGAATTGCAAAAGCGATGGCACATAGTCTCGAGAGCACATCGTAGAGTATCTTCGGAATCTTCTGGTTAGCAGACGGTCATCTGAAGTGAGGGGCTCTCCGGGAGAAAGTACTTGCGAGAACCTAAAGTTAGTTTTGATTTTAGCAAAATCGTTTAACCCGAATAGAAGAGAGTTCAGAATCCCAGAGTAAAGATCGAGGAGTAAAAGATCCTAATACCACCCAATGGCGACGTGGGCCCATGGGCCGCACAGCCATGTTAGTAAGAGTTTTGTAAAGTCTAGACCCGACTTCGGCCAAGGAGTTGGAAGGGGGATTCCTACAGGCAGTTGGCTCTGAT